>NC_090810.1:4576250-4878166 GCF_036512215.1 Solanum lycopersicum | reverse complement strand
AACAGGCCCTTCCTTGCTTTGACTTAGAGACATGGCATCCCCTTCTCATCACTCTTGACAGCAGTTTTATTGTTCATCCACAGTCAAAAGCATTGTTCTGATTACATTGAATTGTTGTCCTGAATAAATAGTAAAAGCTGGTTCACAGTCGTAAGGTTGCAAAATAACGTTTTTACTGCCACTGTTCCAGACCGAGATGTATGTATCTGTGATTAGCTTTCACTTTGTAGCCATAGTTAATGCTGCTAATTCATATTGTGTCTGCCTATGAAAAATCTAATTACTAATCATTTATAGTGCACAACTGTTTCTCATTATCTTTTATAATCTTGTAGCGGATCAAAGATTTTCCCCAAGTTTGTTGCTTTCCTGAAAAGCAAAGACTCCGGTGATGGAACAGAGCAGGCTTTACTTGATGAGCTGACAGCTTTCAATGATTACCTTAAAGAAAATGTAAGTGCTTGTTTTTCGGTATTAACCAAATTTATTTGCCTTTGCCAAGATTCACAAATTGATCACTGCTTGAATCTGAGGAAAATGTACATTGTAGTGATAAGCAAAGAAGTGTTGTGAAACAATGTGTTTGTTGCTTTATGTGTGAAGATAAGTGGCCAACATTGAAATGAGAAACGGTCAATTCTTGAATCTCACTTTGAGGAGTTGGATTAAATTATTATATATTGGATGTTAAATTAGTTATTTTAATTGAAACTTGACTATGATAGTACTAAATTCAAATATGTATGGGACTTCAATTTTTTTTTGTAGATTACGTGCTTCACTTTTATGAGGCGCACACTTAACTTCTCGCTTTTCACTTCAAGCCTCATGGATCTTGTCACTATGTTATGTTTTTTGCTTCTAAAACGCTGCTGCTGAAGTTAAATAAAAGTGGTTTTCACTTTTCTTTTAGTTGCTATTTGTTGGGTTACATAGCTCGGGCAAATCTTGGATCTGCTTCAGCCTAGTTTGACCGTTGCAGGAAATCAATAAATCAGCATGCTTGAAGAAATTGGGCTGAGACACACATTTCATTTTTCTTACCTCAATTTTTTTTTCTTTCTTTTAATCTTCTCCAAATCGAAAACAAAGCTAGCTAGCATCAACGCTGCTAGTATCTCTAATAGTGGTATTTCAGGAAGAAAACAAGGAGAAAGATCAAGGATGAATAAAAGAGGAATGTATAGAGGAGGTAGAGCAACTAGTAGATATACTAGGATCTTTGTAATTAGCCTTCCTAGTCTCTTTTATTTGCGTATTTTTGAAGGTCACCAGCATATCCTTTTTTTTTATGACAAGGGAAATCCGCAAGCGTTACCCTTTGGGTGCGCACAGGGTAAAACCCCCGCTCCTATGCAATAGCTTGCAGGTCACACAGGAGAGGTAGCCTGCACTAGGCAAGCCTGGGTCACCAACATATTCTTAATGCTGGGGAATACAACATTACTAATTTCAAATAATAATAAAAAAACCCAAATTAAGCTCGAGTTGATTGATACAGTACTTGTTGGTGGCCACGACCTTCAACTATACTTGACATTTTGTTTTCTCCCTTTCTGTGAAAGGCAAAACATCTTTTATTGAAGCCCTTGTTATTGATGAAAAAGAGAGTATCTTTATTTAAAAATCTGAATAGGAGAAACAAGTGTCTTGGTTTGTGGCAATTGTGAATTTGCTGAATTACACGAATGTGAAAATCCACATTATGCATATCTTTCTCAAATAGTTTAATTTTAGATTTTTTTCTATTCCAGCTTTCTGGCTACTGTTGACGAAGTTATTCTTTGTTTTCAACTGAAGGGTCCATTTATCAACGGAAATGAGGTATCTGCTGCTGATTTGTCGCTTGGACCAAAGCTATATCATTTAGAAATAGCTTTGGGGAACTATAAGAATTGGTCTATTCCAGATTCACTTTCCTACATGAAATCATACATGAAGGTATCCGAAGCTTATGCAGTTCCTTCTTTAGGTTAACTTTATTTGTTTATTCATTTTTTGTTCTTAATACTATTCCGTGCATAGAGATCCTTGTTCAGTTGATGCAGCAATTGCTTGCTATGTCAGCTTTAGGATCCTTAACTTTGCTTCGTCTCCCAGTAATTGCTAAGTAGTCTCCATTACCCATGAATGAAGATGATCAATCTATAGATATTTGCAATCTCGACTTTGTTTATTCTTTTATCTGTCAGTCTCAAAAGTTGAGATTTATGGCCTTACCTCAGAATTGTTGTCATCTCCCTTTATATCCTAAGAATTAGTTTCAGTGTCTCAGTTAATAGATTTAAAATACAAACAACAGGCAATTGTCATTTGTAGAAAATTGACCCCTCAGGTTCAGTTTTATGTAGTTTCATTCATTTTTATTGGCTAGGAATAATTTCAAGTTCTAAACTTCTGATATATTTGTGCATGTGCAACATTCATTAGATTTAGATGAGGATTTTTTGTCTTATTGGAGATCCTAAAGGCCCACTTAAACCTAAAATTTGCTTTGGCTTTGACTCGGAAGTATTTGGAGGTGCATGGAGAAAAAGAATTAAGGACAACAGAATGTGGATCAGAGATAATATGCTTTCTTTACACCATTTCTTCTTCCTGTACCTCCTAAAATTCTCCTCCTCCTCCTCCAAACCCTAACAGATAAAAAGATGAATAAAAGAGAATAAATAAGGAAAGATCATTGACGAGTCAATGGAATTCTTTTTTGGTAGATAATAGTTATACATGCATTTATAGGTCTGGTGAGACAGTTGCCAACTAGATAGTTTCTAATACCTGAATTTATTTTGTGCTCAGAGTATATTCTCCAGGGAATCATTCATCAACACGCGGGCACTAAAAGAGGATGTCATTGAGGGTTGGCGACCAAAAGTCATGGGTTAGACAAACTATATCATCTTTTGCATTTCTGAGGATTAGGTTTTTGTCGCAAGGTATAGTAAGCTAGCATTTGGAAGGCTGTAAGACAGTTCTTTGCCCTGTATATTGTTATTAAAACACATACTCATCCTTGTTAGACTGAATGATAGCCTGAGTTATATATGTAATACATACTTCCTAAGGCTTGTGCATATGCAAAAATTCTTACTTTTTCAGATCAGGAATGTTATAGCAGAACATTAATGTTAATCAATTGGTGTAGAATTCACGTTTAATAGTCGAACTTTAGTCATGTGATGAATATATCTGCTAGGGATCTAATTAGATTAGTAGTTTCCAGTGAAAACATGTTCCTCTTTATCAATAGAGAGACTGCGAACTTGCAATCAGTTGGAACTTATTCCTTGCTGCATGAAGTTTGTTTGCCAAGGGTAGTTTTGTGTACTGCGATAATTTCTATATCGATTGGGGTGCAGCCCTTTGCATGAATGTGGGATGCTTCGTGCACCTGACTACCCTTTTATTTTTTACAACTATAGAAAAGAATTTAGAACAGATTAAGTAGTGAAAACTTCTTGTGTTTTATTTATTTTATATGTTGTACTCATAGTTCATGTGCAATTCTATTGGGCTGAAATACTTCTGTTACAAGCTTTCGAGCTGATGATCTGTTATTGGAATTGCATAGATGTTTGAGAAAACTGGTGACTAACATATGACAAACGATGCCTACATGATCCAACTTGATGAACTTACCCTATTTATATGGCATGTTTCATATCTATACCTGTTACCATAAGAAGAAATACGACACAAAGATCAGTTCCATCATACTTACCTTTACTTATACAGACAATTCTTTAAGGTATATACAGCGTCTTCATCATGAACTATTCAGCCTATCAATTCTGTCGATTTGCAATATAACTAGCAATATGATAAAGAGGTGCTGCCTTTGCATAGTCGAAGTAGCTTAGCTCATTCATGGCCTTAGCCATCAGCTCACCGGCATATTGTCGAGCCTTTTCTAGCCCCATCAACTTAGGATATGTAGCCTTATCTGTTATTAGGTCCTTACCCGCTGTCTTTCCCAGCTCATCTGATGACTTGGTAACATCAAGAATATCATCTACCACTTGAAATAACAGTCCAATGCACCTAGCATAGCTCCTCATTCGCTCCACATCAACCTCATTTCCTCCCCCCATTATTGCCCCACAAACCACAGCAGCCTCCAAAAGCTTCGCCGTCTTATGGTGGTGAATGTACTCCAGTTCAGTTAGGCTAACTTGTTTTCCTTCACTCGCCAAGTCCACAATTTGCCCTGCCACGAGCCCTTCTGAGCCAACAGCTGAACCCAATTCCCCAATGGCTTGGACCACTCTTTGGGGTGGCACATTCTGAGTCTTGGTAGCCACATGTTCAAAGGCCAAAGATAAAAGTGCATCCCCTGCAAGAACTGCAGTGTTTTCTCCAAAAACCTTATGGTTCGTGGGCTTGCCACGACGTAGATCATCGTTGTCCATGCAGGGAAGATCATCATGGACGAGTGACATGGTATGGATCATCTCAACTGCGCAAGCTGCAGGTATAGCTAAGGATTCATCCCCTCCTACAACTTCACAAGAAGCCATGCAGAGGATCGGCCGGACACGTTTTCCTCCAGCTAGAAGTGAGTACCTCATGGCTTCATGAACTTTTATAGGCTCTTGCATTGGTATTGCTTCATCTAGTGCTTTGTTTACCTTGATTGCCTTCGTTACCATGTATTCTTGAAACTCAAACTCAGGCAAGATGAATTTCTCTGCCTTGGATGAAACATCTCGTTCCTTGACTTGAAAAGTTTGGAACGAGTTCGCAACATCGCTAGCGTGTATTTTCTTGTGAAGGAAACTGTAAGATTGGCTTGGTGGGAGTTTTCTACTGAAAGCAAAGTTATTGTTTGGGGTATTAGAAAGGAACAGATTGTCAAGGCCAGAAATGGTAGCTAAAAATGCCATTGTATGAGTTTTTAGGAATTTTGAAGAAAATTATTATGGCAATGGTGTTAGTGGTGAAGGAACAAGGTCATTCTTATATAGCACTTTTATATAGGTAAGTGATGCTTTTATTCCTCTTGCATAGGTTTATAATTATTCCTTTAATTAAAGACTTGGACTTTAGTGAGTTCTATGCAGAAATACGTTTCTTCCCATCTGTCCTAGTCTTATCCTTCGTGTACAGGGTTACCTGATACCATATTGCTGGTGGAAGATAACAGGTATACCGTGAAATTAGTTGAGGGGCAAGAAAGCTAGTCCGGACACCACAATCATAAAAAAAGGTTATATTTCTAGGAAGTTTCAGCACAATTTACAACAAGTCCATATTCTATATTCAAAGTTTAGTTTAAAAAAATTTGGTGGCTACTGCACCATTAATATGATGGGACCAGAAAACTCATAGTCTACTTAAATTTGTGTTTATATGTACCCAATTTGGCAGTGAGTCTGGTGTTATACTTGTGGCCTGTGGGTCAAAATTTTACGGCCGCTATTTGACTTGTATTCATCTTTAAAATCTTTAACAGTTACCAACTCTGGCGTTTGAAGTTATATATAGCTGAAGTTCAGACAAAAATGGACGAACTTCAATAAAAGAAGTCCATGCAAAAATGATTGAACTTCGATTATATATATTTGAGTTTCCGCATTCACTTCAAATATCACATGTCTGATTCCAAGTGGATAGACTTGCAATTTTTACGCATCGTGGGTATAATAACTCAATGAATCTATAGCATGTTTTTAATTTCTCACATCAAATCGTTCCTTAATTATAGTTGATGTTAACTTGATTTTATGTAAATATCGAATGCGTTTTTAGTATTTTTACAAGGATATCAGCAAGTAACGAAAAGAAAAAATTGTTAAAAATAGAAAGGAAGAAGCAAGTTCCAAAGATTCCATAGCCTGCATAGACAAACTAAATAAGAGTCCGGAGCTTAAAGGGTATAAAATATTAATAAAAATTTTGAAACGGCATATAAAAGTTTATATTAACCAAAACGGCAAAACCGCTGGAACAACAGCGATTTCCTCTGTCGTAAAAAGCAAAACCGCTACTACTGCAGCGATTTTGCAAAACGTGATTTTTTTTTAAAAAAAAAATTCAAGAAAATCGTTTTTTTTCGGCGGAGGAAATCGCTGTTGTTCCAGGGATTTTGCCGTTTTGATTAATATAAAATTTTATATACCTTTTTGAAATTTTTATCAATATTTTATACCTCCGGACTCAACTAAATAAACAATAGATTTACAAACTCCCAAAATACAAAGATGTTCCTTGGGAAGCATCAAATTTTTAGAATCATATAAACAAGACAGCATGAAAATTAAGCATTTTTTTTATTATTAGAAACAAACCAGAAAAAAAAAATGATATTATTCTAATAATATGAAGTGGTCCTTTTTCTATCATTATCTCATATGAAGACAATTTTGTTGGTACTGGCTATGTTTGAGAGAGAAATTCGAGTCGTCAGCAAAATACTATCGTCAATTTCGAAAATATAAACCCTTCAGCAACTTGGGTGTATGCAACACGAGCACTATCTCTACGATAATAACAAAGTAGAGGTAAGGTATGCGTGTATTCTACTATCTTCAGATTTGATCACACTTATGAGGGGATCATACTGATCGTTGTTGTTGTTTTTTCAAGTCAATCGAGTGATAATAATTCATAATTCAAAGGTGTGACTTTTAGCTATTTTACTTGCTTTTTATTACGAAAATTGTATTTTTTTTTGTAGTGAAAAAGAATGAAGTACGAGATGTGTGTGCTATTTTAGATAAGTTTGAGAGATAATCTAAATACTTACTTGATTTATATCTCCCTTTTAAAAAAATTAAAATAAAGAGGAAGTCTTGTGAGCAAGCGAAAAGGAATATATTAGAATAATATTGCGTGGTAGACGTAGATCGATTATGTTTGCTATATGCTTACTTGATTCATGTATGATCTATCGGAAGTCACCTCTTTAAAGGTTGTGAACACTTCATTCTTTTCAGACTTCATTTGTGAAATTATACTGAATATGTTATTATTGTTGTTGGATATCCAAAAGAGATGTGGGGGGTGGGGGGGGGGGCCTCAAGAACAAGGGTGGAGGAATTTGGACTTTAAAAAATATTATTCACGAGTTTGATTTGATATGAATTTGTACAAGTAAACTGCATAACATAAAGTGAGGAACACATTATATTGAAAATTCAAAACTTGAATAATATTTAATCAAACTTTATGCACTATCAATATCATCTTGACTTTGTAATGTTAATCAAGATTTGTGGACAATAATAATCCACAATAGTATATATGTTTGTAGAAAACTAGAATAATATTTGGAAGTTGGAACACATAAAATTAAAATACAAAAAAACGTATAATATAACGATATGAATGATATTTGAATTTTTACTTATCTGATTAATTCGAAATTATTAGTGTATGATCTAGTAAAGAAAAACGCTCTCTATCAAAGATATTATCAGTCTTAACTAGGACTCAATAGCGATATCTTTCGATTAAAGAAGAAGAGATTTCATCTGTCATACTACACGTCTACGCCCTTTGATTAGTGTTTATATCATTTCTGTGAGTTTTTTTATTAGTCTTTGTAAGTGTAAATATGAGGATGTGTTATCCAATAGATTGATCTTAAGAATATGCTTCTACTTGTTTATTAAGTTCTCATTGTTTTTGTCGTAATTAATGATTTTTTAACATTAAATTATTCAGATATTTTTCATATATATTAATTTTATGTATGATCATCAAACTTTATCTACTTCATAACTAAATAAAAATATTTTGTCACATTAAAGTAATTTAACTTCATTGAGATTTCGAATAATATGTCTAAGTTTAAGTTAATTCTATTTCGACTTTTCTTCATAAAAAGACAATCAAACAATTTTCAATCACGATTATAATGAAACAAAAAGAAACCTTAGATATTAAAGATTTCTCTCTCTTTGGAGAAAATCTCTATCCTATCACCGATTTCATTAGATATCTTAGAATTCTAGAAACCTTGTCTTTTTATGATCCAACACCCCCACAAAACATATGCTATAGAAAACGGGTCGCGGTTCTCCAAAGATGAGTTAAGTCAATACTACTACTTGAACAATCTAAGACTAATAATCGAGTAAAGTTCAGTAATCATACGTGAAAGTAATGTCCCAAACAAATGTGGCTATTGGCCCAAAAACACTTCACAGCATTGGCAACTAGTAACACTTGAACAGTCTGGCTTCATATGTTTCCCACAAGAGCCTTCTCTGTTCAAAACAACAAACATACCCAATCAAATCCCGCAAGTGAGGTTTGGGGATAGTAGAGTGTATCATGTCATTATCCCTGCCTCGTACCGATAACTCAAGGAAATTAGACCTGGAGCAAGTGAGTTGTATAGCACAACAATCTATACAACAGTGACAAGAAGCTTAACTAGCAATATATACAATGCTGTGAACAAAAAAACACTTTCAGCAAATATTCAAACATCCTATTTCTAAATACCCAGTGCAACTTGAATCAGAAGTAGAATACAAAGAAATATAGCAAAAAGACTGCTAATCGTAGCAAACACATCGAAGCATACCGAGCTTCCAAAACATCTAGTGAAGAACATATTTACCTTGATTAACAAAACTAATTGACAACAGATAAACATCAGTCTGCCTTACATCACTCAAATCACAGAGTTATCCTTGTATCGAGAATAGAATAGCTCTGCTCTTGGAGATGCCCTGGGGAAACGCATCAATTCTAAGGCAATATCAATGTCTATATCTGCAAGCTGGTCAATGCACATCTTTAAAAGAGATGGACTGCGAGAAAGCAATAGCTTTACAAAAAGCAGTTCAGCTTTTGAACTACTAAAACAGTTGATGGCAACGTGCTCTAGCTTGTCGAGTGGTTGTTCCAGGCAGGATGGTGTATCAAGATACTTCAAGATTGCTTCGGCATCGTCACTGGTAGCATGGACCTAATATGTACATGAAGAAAACGCCAAGCTATTTTAGATTCTCATGTTCACAAATTAAGAAATGCAAAAATGTACCAGATGGTGCATAGATTTTCTTTTCTTACCGAAATATGGAGTTTCCTCAAATTGGGGGAACTCTTAATTAACTGCAGGACATAAGAAATGTGACACATTTTGCTGAAGTCTACACCTAAATGTAGATGCCACAAGCAGCTGAGTGTAGAAGGCTGCAAATTCGGAACAATGCGTGCACTCAAAAGCTTTGAAGAAAACACAATAATTAGAATCATACAAAACTACCATCAGTATAAGATATCAAAGTGAAACAAGTAGTCAATATCGTACCTCAACAAAGAATGAATCTAAACGGAGTACCTCAAGTGCAGGAGAGCTAACAAGAAGCTTCTCCAAAGTTGATCTTTTATCATTTGTTCGATCATCAACCACTCCGTTAAATTCAAGCTTTAACAGTGTTATATTCTTGCAGTTCATAAAGCAATCTAGCACGAGATATGAGTGACTATCACGAAAGACCAGGAACTTCAGTCCTGGTGAAACAATGTTTAGGTATTGCGTACCACGACACAAGATCAAATCCAATTTGGCAAGAAGGGGAGCCTTGATAACACAAAACGATGTGGCTGGCACAAAGGTTGTCCCTTTGAGATGAAGGGCAATAAGATTCTGAAAACCAATAAAGGGATTGGGTGGTTTGAAGACACAGTTAGAAAGTTCCAAATATGTCAAGGTTGAACAATTAAAAATAGATAAGGGCAGAGTATAGGTATCATCATTTGAAGTGCGAAGAGTTAGCATCTTGACTCCATTTCTAGTGACATAAAGAATCCATCTATCGATAATTGCATATGAAGATTTTGCAGTAAAAACTCCTTTCGTGTCAAGAACAAACTTCACAATGTCCCCCATATGCAGTAACAGAATACAATTTACCGCTTCTGTGAAGTCGGATTTGAGCTTTCCTATAAAATTTTGACGGAAGCCGTTATCCAGCACCAGCTCTGGAAAAGTCGCCCAAATATATCTCCACTTTCGAGACAAAATACTAGTTCTTGCTGCATCTTTAACTGGTATGAACTCAAGGATATGATCAATAACATTTTTTGGTAAACCACTGATTCT
This sequence comes from Solanum lycopersicum, assembly GCF_036512215.1. Lineage (NCBI taxonomy): Eukaryota > Viridiplantae > Streptophyta > Magnoliopsida > Solanales > Solanaceae > Solanum > Solanum lycopersicum. The sequence continues at coordinate 4,868,106 of NC_090810.1, read as the reverse complement.
ATCTTCACTATCACCTTCAATGACACATCTTGTTTCATCTGTTAGAAGAATATGGAGAAAAAAACAATCAAATTAGTCCCTTAATTTTACTGGTGTCTTATCATTAACAACAGTGATGTCCGAGCCACCTTATACTAAATATCTCATACCTCCCACCAACACATGAATATCGTGTAACTCTGCATCACTGCCCACCAAATCCTAGGCAGATAAATAGATATTACCTAGCATTTTCTTAACCTCACAGTTCTCCTCCTACACATCCTATTGTGCACAAAATGAACAAACTAAAGGTGCTTCTACAAGTGTTATCAAAAACCAAAAAGCACAACACGCTTTAAGCGTTAAAGTACAAATAAAGCATAGGCTTTAATGAAAAAAGGCGCAACGGAAGAAAAAATACAAACACTAATCATTATAAGCACGAATGGCAAATATATGAACAAAGAACTTTCATTTATTTATTTTTTACCATAAAAGTGAAATATCAATTGTTAATTGTTTAGTGTCGCTTCTTCCGAAAAGTATGTGTTAGAACATTAAGCTAGGTGAAGTGCTCAACACATTTTGAGACTCACTTCATGATTAACCCCAAATTCTCAAAGCATGGTTTTTTCTTTCTTTATTGTCTTCTTCTTCCACTACATAATAGGAGTAAAAATTGAACTTTTTTAGTATCCATTGACAGATACAACTCATAAAATGAGGAATCTAAGTTACTAAATCAAATTCTTAAACTTCAAATTTCATGTATGAATAGTAAAATTTCCACTTCAGGTTAGTAAATAACTGCAAGTATAGACTCAAACCCACTTTCATAATCCAAAAAACAAAAAAAAAAAAAAGAGAGCATTTGCATACCTTGATTCATGTTGATTGGGATAATTAGAGAATTTTTTGCTGCAAAACTGAGGAACCTCAGCTTTCACAGAAAGAGGAAAGTTTCTTCTTTTTCTTTTTGCTATTTTTATAAGGGAAAAGGTTAAAATTGTTCGAGAAAGGAATAAAAATGTTCTCTGTTTATAGTTTGGTCAAAAAATATTCTTTTAGCTAATACTGTGATCCAAAAATGTTCAGATTGTTATTTTGGATAAAACATGCTATTTTTTCAAGTATACATAGTATTTATTTTCTTTTTAACACATTCTACCTCTAATAATATTTTTTTAAATTAGCAAATGCTTATCGTATTTCAATTCAGAAAAAAATAAAGAATATTTCTTATTTTATTACAATTATATTTCTCGTTATATAAATACAAATTAATGATGGATATACAATGATCTTGTATATATGACATATATTATATATTGAAAGGGTTCATGAAGTTATTCGATTTTAATTGATAGGATGGGATTAAGAAAAAAAAGTATTTCCTATATTTTTATTTTTTAAAGTGATTTTTAAAAGAAAAAAACAAGAACATGGTTTTTTTATAATAATTTAATGAAGAAGAAAATGTATTTTAAAAGATAAAACATAGTATTAACTGCAAGGAAATTTTTGAATCAAAATATTAACGACAAAGATAATTTTGAGTCAAACTATAAACTAAGGTCATTTTTATTCCTTTTCCCTTTTTATAATGAAGGTAGAAGGAGAACTAAGTGTGGGTTGTGCTTTAAAAAAGGCCCATTTGGAGGCTATAATCAAAATCTATAGGGAAAGTTTGTGGAAAATAACAAACATTTAATTTAACCATATTAGATGTTATAGCTACGGTTTGGAGAAATTTTAAATCCGCAGGTATATTTTTGCATAATTTTAAATTTTGATATTTATCTGAATTGTATAAATTCAGAATATGTATAATTTGATTTTTGATTGTATAAATTCAAAATTTTATATGAATACATTGTTGTTAAGCAAAAGATAGATACATTTGACAACTCAGATACAAATTTTTTAAAAAAATAATAGAATGTGTAGGTAGCAAGCTGTGTAAGATTCGGTTGTATAAAATAATTGAAAAAATTAACAAACATCAATCTCTTTTTAGTTATTTTTTTCTACAATACTCGAGGCCTGGTGTTAACTCATGTAATTGTTTAAATAAATATAGTATTAATGTACACAATTATACATGTATTGCCTAATCAACCTTTCAATTTGGATAGATTACTTATATATCCAAATATACTTGTATTCACAGATCACCATTTCAACATGTGTTGATATTACAATACAAATATCTATGTATATAAGTATTTTACTATATACAAACTAGACAATCACACAAATCTCATTCTCCTTTTGCTCATGTTCTTCTTGTATTGTTTTCTGTTTTTTTTTTTAATAACTATAGTCATTGTAATGTAGAAATAAATAATTCTTCTATCGAAAGCCTATAAAAATAGATGATATATATATATACAGATATATCTAATGAATCAAATTACAAAAATTACTCCTAAAAATCTTAAGTTGAAAGAAATTTAAAAGAAAATACAGAATATTTGTGATATAGAAATATTGATGAAAGATGAAATATTAATAAGGATAAACATGAGGGAATCAATCACATAAAACATGCCTAGACGTAACGGAGTGTAATACCAAGGGGTTGGTTTACTTTTGGGCATGCTTCGTTTGCTTTGCTCTTCATCTTCGGACACATTTGGCATGGTGCTAGAACCTTGTTTAAGATTTCCTATTTAATATTTATAACTTTTATGGGTATTTATATGTAAAATTAAATTTGTTAGTTATTCTATAATTATTATAATTAAAATAATTTAGGAAAAGTGAACTATGGATATACATAGAAATATAAATAAATTATTTTTTTAGGAGATAAAATAAGAATTTATTAGGATACATATTCTTTTTCAAAATAATAACGTTTTTGAAATTTTAACTATATTTTTAAAGTAATGAATTTTTTATTAATTAAGTTATTGATTTTGACTAATTTGCTAATTTTTTCTTATTTAAAATGTATATTAATGTTTGTCACATTTTTTAATTTTTCCTTTTTGACAAAGGAAGAGGAGCTAAGTGTGGGCTGGGCCATAGAAATGGCCCATTTGGAGGCTATCATCAAAATTTATAGGGAAAATTGTGGAGAGTAACATACATTACATTTAAATCATATTATTGTTTAGGAAAATTTTAATTCACAGTTATAGTTTTACACAATTTTATTATTATCTTTTATTTGTATAAATTCAGAAATTTTATAATTTGATTGTATAAAATTAAAATTTTGTATACGTTTACTCTAGCTATTTGTATAATAAATTAACCTATTGATATATTGGTTAGCGAAATGTACAAATCGAATTTTGAAAAATTCGTAAATGGATAAATACAAAATTTGTATATACTTACCATATTTATATATTCGCAAGCGAAAATACAAACAGACAGAAATATACAACCGCCGCCTCCATATCAAAAGAAATTATAGTTATGAAGCGCAATTATCGAAATTATAGATATAGAGTCTTATTACGTTTGCTATTTATGAAATTTTCTCAAATTTATAAACTTTAGTAAGTTTAGTCGCTTCGGAATTAACTTTGAAATTTATTTGTAGATTTTATTGATACTTTCACTGATTTGATGAGGAAATAAAAGATAATAATATTTTTATACATACATTTCTTTTTCATATTATCCATCTCTTATTCTCCTCATATTTACATTCATTTTCTTTTTTTAGAATAGTATTTTTAGGCTATAATATCAAATATCAGCGGCAAGAATATTTTTAGATCAAATCATAAATAAATAAATAAAAATTATCTCACATAATTTATAGACATTTTTTTATCCTTTTTCATTATTTTTAAATATATGATTGACTTGAAATTCTGTTGAGGAAAAAGACGAAATAAAACAGAAAAATAAAAGGTATACAAAACACTTTTTGGCTAAATATATTCAGTGCCTCACTTTCTGTTACTAGGTAGCACAACCATATTGTTAAAGTGAAAAAAGTAAAGTTTCTTTTAATTAGGACTTTTTTCTTTTCTTACGAGGTTCGAAAGATACTATAAATTATAATTACTGTAATTTATTAACGTATTAATGCAAAAATAATATGTTGACAATATAAGTTTACAAGTCATTCAATATTTAATATGTTAAAGGTTTTCATATAGGAGTCTATTTTCAAACTCTAATATAAATCATAATAAGTTAAGTGTCACGTGTCAATCAAAACATCTAAATCACTCGTCCACTTATTTATATTACTCATATATACATATGATAAATGATATATTAAATAGAATTGATCATTCGATATTCAGTGAAGATTTTAAATTTCGATAATTTGATTATCATATGAAACTTTATAAATATTTATACCTACCCTATTTTTAGATTCCATGCACTAAGAAAATCAAGAATCCAAAGGCCAAAAGTGTTTGGACTTGATGTCATCATTACTTGTAGCTCACTTTCTTTTATAGCCTTTTACCAACTTTATTAGTATATATCACATCATATTGTGGATGTACTAATGATTTTTATTTTTTTTACATGAAATAGTTTAAGAAGTTTGGTATAAACTATAAAGTAAAATAAAATGGATTGGTATTATAGACATATGATTTGTAATTCACAATTCGTTAAAGAAAGTATAACCTAAGAGATCAGCAAGAATTGTAATACAGTAATGAAACTGTTTCACTATTGATCCAAAATTTTAAATTTAATCTTTAAAAAATTTAATTTTAATCGTGACACGAACACCTAATAAAAAAAACATAATGCATTAATTAAGAGGAATGACCACTCTAAAATCTATGTGCTTTTTCTTATGGTCCAAAATAGTATTGGCATGATTGTCACATCTCCATCCAAATTCAAAAGTACACTAACAAAACGAAGGCTACTCACATAGTTGAAAATTAAATACTCATTTCGACTTTCGTAGTCTATAGTTACAAATTAAATACTTCATTTGATTTTCACAGTTCATATTGAAACTTCAAGCCTCTAACTAATTTGAATCATACCAACACTTTTCAACGAAATTTTCTCTATTTTCAGAATTTACACGCGCATCTCACTCTATATATATATAACAAATCTAAATACTTTGACAACCTTTCAACTTACTGACAAATCTAATTTAAATATTTAAATTATAAAATTATATATATATATATATATATATATATATATATATATATTTTGTTCCTCCTCAAATGTTTTTGGTCTTTGGATTCCCTTAGATCCTCTTTTTGGTAAAAGAGAACCCCGAATAGCTTAACTAATATGTATATTTTTTTTGTTAGCTTTTTACTAGATAGGAATTATAAATCGTCAATTATTGTGGTAGTATTTATAGTAATTTTTATATAGTTTTAATAGTAAAAATATGTTTAGTGTGATTTTACTAGTGAGATATGTGAAAAATAATAATATATATAGCCTTGTTTTTTTCTTACAAGGATAGAAAAACTCTATAAGATATTTCGATCAATTGAAGTAAAATATAAAAATACTCAAATTATCTTAGGTAGGTTTCAAATATGAAAATTTATTATTAAAGAAAAAACATAATTTTTGACAATAATTTTTAGGAAATACCAACACGAAAGACTCCTTTGAATTCTTTTGTTTTTGCTTTAAATTTTTCCTTTTTCCAATATTAGTATACACATATATTTTTCCCCCTTTTAAAAAAAGAAAAATTCATTTATTAAAATTACATTAACCCCCCCCCCCCCCAAAAAAAAATACAAATGGACAATTTCATTATTTTCCACATCAAATAGAATTAAAACCAATTTTCCCCTTTTAGGAGTTTGTTTGACCAAATATTAATTACTCTTTTTCATTAAAATTGGTCATTTTAAAATTTCAAAATTCAAACAAAGTTTAGATATGAAATTACTTTATCATAATATTACAAAATTATAGTCAACTAACCATTAAATTCAAATATACTCCAAAGTAATCGTAGTCAACATTTTTATTCAGATAATTTAAGTTATATAAAAATATAAAATTTACTAGAAAAAAATAAATAAAAGAACAATAACAATTTATTTAAACTAGTAAATATTTTGGAGAAAGGTGAATAAAATATATAAAATTAATATGATATGAAACTACCAAATAAATACATACGTAAATATATAATTATATTATATAAAATCGCTTTCAATTTCTTTATTCTTTACAAAATTTCCCTTTTTCTTAAAAAAGAGAAAAATCCATTGAATAAAAATTAAGAAAAAAAATCACCTTTTTTCCTTTTTTTTTAATACAAAAGGACCACTTCCTTATTTTCCTAAACAATTATGATGTCATGCTCACATCATTAATAAAATTAATTTCTCTTTATAGAAATTTAGTCAATTTAAATAGTATTAATTACTCTTATTATTTTCCCTTAAATAGTAGACCTTTTATGTCATTTTTCTTTATTTTAAAAAAATTGCTAATAGTGTGAGATTTAATAAATTTATTTATGAAATTACTAAAATACCCTCACCAAACAATTAATTTCAAATTTATCTCAAAACTACTTCCCATTTACTAAGGCCCCACAAGAGATGGGAAAAAAAGTCTTTGCAAGTATCGCAGTTTTGATCTTCCTGTTTTGTCCTTGTAATTAAGATTTATTAACAGAAATGCCATGGATCTTGAATTAGCCTTTGACTTTATTTTTACTAATTATTATTTATTAAAAAAAAATACAGAAAGTAGAGGGAAAGTGGAGATATGATATGCTATGTTGAAGTACATTGTATGGTGCATGTGGAATAACTTTAAAAATGTGAGTTTAGTCCCTAATTATTGGATTTATTAAGACTCTAATCATGTAGATAACTAGTACAACTTTGCAATTTTGCATGGCCACTTGGTTAGGAATAAAAAAACCATAAGCTAAGAATAATAACATGACATTATTGTTTTACATCGGAAAAAATTTGATATTAAATAATGTTAGAAATTAAGATCAAGGTATAAAACTGACATTATTGTTGTTAAGTATATTTTAAAGATCTTTTAATTATATTAGCAAGTCTATTTAAAGACGGTTGATATGATTTCATAATATTAATTTAGTATCGAACAAAGAGATAACATAGTGAAAGAAGAAGGATTCATATCTTTATCACATGAAGCGTAAGATTTTGCTGGAGGAGATTTTGTATCTGAAATGATCGTACTTCAAAGAAACAATTCAAATTTATTTATTGAGGCATATGATTACAATTGTCAATAAGACACTTGTTTAATTAGCGATCTAGCACAAGATGTAATTCATTCATTTAAGAAGCATCGGGAAACAAAATACAATTGTTGAATAGAAAAAAAAAGTAAAGATGTAACGCTCAAATAGTCATTATCTCTCGCTTACCTTGAAATAAAATTGAGAAAAATCAATCTATCAAGAAATTTGTTTACTATTAATCTTATACTCCGTCTTTAAATATAATTTAGCATAAACAAAATTGTAAAAGACATTTGGGTCAATCTCAAAGCTTCATCGATGAATCCAATATGAATAATGGAACTATAAGATTATCTTCGCACTAAAATTATATTCAACTTGTTACTAATTATCCGTCTTATTTAACTCATTATGTTATTGTTATCTTTTCTACTTCTTAATTGATCTTTCCTGAGAAATGGTCCTATTTGACTACAAGAGTTAGATTTTATGATATCTCAATGAACATGCGAATATTTATGTAACTTTCTCATTATTAATACATTTCATGATAACTTTATAATTCTTTTGAGTTTTTTTTTGAATTAAAGTCGTAAAGTGAGATAATTTTATACATCTTAATCTAATTAAAGTTTTCATATAGAGTATGATATATGATAATTTATGTTGTATATTCTAAAGCGAATCAATTTTAGCAATAACATTATAACTTATTTCATATTATTCCTATATATTAACATGTCAACAAATGTATCAGCAAAATACATTGAAATTATCACAAACGAATGTGGTGAAATTGGTGAGACTGCTCTTTCTATTCGAGCTCTTCTATAAAAATATCTTTTATAGAAAATGCTTCTCCCGAAATAGAACCCTACGAGCTATGTAGTGTCAATCTAAAATAGTTGAGCTATAATATAAGCATAGAACATAGAGAGAAAAAAGCTTCGACCATAAACGGCTTTGATTAGCTGGCGATGAGAGCTTATCATGAGTGTCACAGCAGCAGATCAAAACCACACTGCTAAACCCCAGCCTGACATATAACGACAGTAATGTAATTTAGCAAACAATCTAAGGGTAAAACAGGTAATGAACAAGAGGTGTCAATCGTCCACGTGTGAACTCTTTTCTTCTCACTGCCTCTTCTTGTCCACTTCTTAACCCGACCCGATTCAACACCCCCTATATAAACACCTCCGACGACGATCACTCTCCCCGTGATCTTTCTCCGACCGGCGAAAATTCCGACGTCCTTTTTTGCCGTTTTCCTTTTAGAATTATAAAAGAGGAAAACGGAAAATTGATTTTCTGTTTTCCGTTTAATTTTCCGATTTTCATTCGTTTTGTGCATTTTTCACCATGGAGGAGTATGAAGCTTTTCTGATTGAACCTGAACAGGAATGGCAAACGGTGTCGTATCATAAGAAGAACAAAAAACAGTCAGGTAAGTCGAAGCAGGGAGAGGAGTTCTCCGGCAACTGGAACAACGGGGAGAGCTCAGGTGATGTTTTCCGATCGATCGAACAACATGCGGAGGAGAGAAGGAAGCGTATAGTTGAGTCTCAGAAGCTTTATGAAGCTGCTTCCGGTGAAAGTTCTGCCGTCATTGATAAAAACGAGCAGGATAGCGATGGAGAAGATGCCGCTGGTGGTGCAATTGAGAATGACGGTGTTGTGGAGAAGAAGAGTAAGCCGAAGAAGGTGAAGAAACCTAAGGTTACTGTTGCTGAAGCTGCTGCGAAGATCGATAATTCTGATCTAGTTGTTTATCTCGTTGATATATCAGTGAGTTTTCAATTGGAAAAATCTGATCTGTTGTTTTTTATTGGTGAATTCTGAATGTTTAATTGTGGAGTTCCTTTTTTTTTTTAAATTTGCAGACCTCGTTTGATAAGCAGGAAGATATACAGCTAATGCGATTTGCAGATTACTTTGGACGAGCATTCGCCAAAGTGAGTTCATCTCAGTTCCCATGGATGAAGATTCTTAGGGAATCTTCAGTTGAGAAGATGATTGATGTGAGTTTTTCTCTTTCTTTTTTTAGTTTTTTTAATGTTCAATTAGATTTTATTTACTTGTTAGATGCTTAAATGTGTAGAAAGCTAAATTTGAGTCTTTGTACTTGAATGTTCTGGTCATGGAATAGATGAAATAAATCAAATCAATGAATTTTTATTCAATAATGAAAATCGAGATCAATGCAGTTAAATTATGTCTCTCTTATAAGTTGGTTAGCTACCTATCATTTTGTTCTAGGATTCTTCTTCGAATCCTACTTGGGGAGATTTGATTGAATCCAAATTCTTTGATTCAGAATAAAGGGGATCTTGTACTTTTGTTTACACCTATTCTATTGTGTGATATAGAAACTAGCAAGTATATAATTCTGCAATATTCTGTTTTTATATCCTTGATTTTTTTGAGGGAATGCCTTACATGTTATATGAAATGTTCTTGATCTTTAATTTGATAGTCTGAATGGTATCACCTGCAAATTTTAATTTTTGAGTAATCAATTTATTGTCTTATTGGTAATGCTGTTTCTTATAATGAGTTAACTCTCTTGTTATTGAACAGATCCCTGTTTCTCAAATTTCTGAGGATGTTTATAAGACATCTGTTGACTGGCTTAACCAGCGATCATTTGATGCACTTGGTTCCTTTGTGTTATGGTCATTGGATAGCATTATTGCTGATCTTGTACAGCACGAAGGAGCTTCAAAGGGATCCAAAAAGGTGGTTCAGCAAGTATCTTCAAAATCCCAGGTAATACCACTCACTTTCTGTGTGCGCTTTGTCTTTTCTGCATGTTATTTTGAAAGCTTGTGGCATGTGTAGTGTAACTTCAATGATTCAATTGCTGTTGTCTTTTTGTGGTGATAGAAGAAAGAATCAGTTGAATGTGCTATATATTTGAAGAATCATCCACCATAAAGGATAAACGAAAAGGTTGACTGGGTAAGGTGGCATGGATATCTGAACCTTGCATGTGTGGTTAAAGCTTCCCCTGTATATGTACATCCGGGTTCAATAAAATCTTGAATTTGAATCCATAACTAGTTAACACGTCTTATTGGAACCCATCCGTGATAAATGCGATAGTTAGTGGATTTTGTTTTCTGTCCTTGTCTAACTAAAATCTTTATTAAGTGGTGATCCCGAGTAGCTCATGTTTCTTTATTTCAAGAGTTGCCTTATGTGGAGTGGTGTATCTGAAAACCTTGATTTGCATATTTACACTCAACCCTTGTGATAAGTAAGTCTGAAGACCTGTCGTTAACGTCACGTTACAAGTGCAGAAACATGAATTTTTGATAGAAGTGTACTGATATAATGAGAGACCCACCTGTATGATTGTCAATTAAAGAAATATTTTTATAATAAAATAGCATACAGCTTCCTGCATAAACATCGTTTCCGGGGAAGGGGGTTGGTAAAGTTCTGCCTTTAGTTTAGAAACTTTGTAGTTTTATAAAATAGCATACAGCTTCCTGCATAAACATCATTTCCAGAGAAGGGCGTTGGTAAAGTTCAGTTTGCCTTTAGTTCAGAAACTTTGTAGTTTGTAGTTTTTTCCCTTTCATATCTATACATTTGTGTTGTTCATGAACTGGTTCTGCTACACCATGTGATATGATTGTTTATTTAAATGGTTTGGGGTTGTCCTGCAGCTGTAGATTCTGTCTTTTCATGTCAATAGATCTTCTTTTTGGGCTAGAACAATAATCTGATCCATTCTTCTTAAGAAATTTGCTCAGTTATGTTAATTGCATAACATGGTGAACAGTTATTTATTTTGTTTGTCTACATGTTCTCTTTTGCAACTTATTATCATGTTTTCAAATTTGATGTCAGCCTAAACATTTCAGATGATTTACCTTGATCATTGTGTTATTCAACCTTTTTCTGGGGAGCTTCCTCAAATGTTCTTTCTGAACTCTCTAAATGAAATTTCAGTGGAGAAGAAACGTTTTTAGCTCTGTCATTGTTTAATGAATCTGAATTACTAATTTATTTATTTCCTCAGTTCTGTTTCCTAAGGATATACTAAGTGCAGTTTTACAATTGTTTGCATCTTCTTTCAACATATGAATTGGAAAATATCATGCCGATATGCTATTGCTTATTAGAAGACTGGCTTAAGTCAAACTTTATTCTGGGACAGTTTTTTTTCTTTTTCCTTTTTACTATATATTTATCATTCAAAATCTGCCAAGTATTTATGAACTTGGAAATTAAGGATCTCAATAGCTGATACTGTGACTTTTATATGATAGCGTTGTTGACATATGTCATTGAACTGCAGGTTGCCATGTTTGTGGTTCTAGCAATGGTATTGAGACGGAAACCTGATGTTTTAATCAGTCTCTTACCAATACTGAATGAAAATGGGAAATACCGAGGACAAGATAAGCTTCCAGTCATGATTTGGGCAGTCACTCAGGTAAAAATCATTGTTCATTCTAGATGATCTTTGGGATATTGCTATCATCTATCATTTCAATGCTCCCTCACTTATTGTTGTCTCTAACTTGTCTCAATTCCTATAGGCTTGCCAAGCTGATTTAATCGTGGGATTGTTCATGTGGGTACATTTTCTCTTACCATTGTTAAGCAGTAAATTGAACAGTAACCCACAGTCGAGAGACTTAATGTTACAGTTGGCTGAGAGGTACATATATCTTCTCTTCTTAAGCTTACTTAAAATGTGTTTGATCACCTCGTCAAGTACTAAAGTGGTTCGCTATTTTTTCAGAATTGTATCCTCACCAAAAGCCCGTGCTATACTCATAAATGGTGCAGTCAGAAAGGGAGAACGTGTTGTGCCTCCATCAGCTCTTGAGGTTTTGATGAGGATCACCTTCCCAGCACCTTCTGCTCGAATTAAGGTGATTTTTACTGCTGTTATTATGCGTTCCATCAATATTCTAATAAGTTACTAATAAATATATTCATTTTGTATGGGAGTAATTTGTGAGGCTTGTTATGTTCAGGCCACTGACAGGTTTGAAGCGGTCTATCCTACACTGAAAGAGGTAGCTCTTGTTGCTGCCCCTGGGAGCAAAGCAATGAAGCAGCTAACCCAGCGGATACTGCCTTTTGCTATCAAAGCTGTAGGGGAAGGTAAAGCAAAAAGTTCGACTCTATGTTGACTCTGTAGCTCCTTTGTTTTTTGCGTCTGATTTGTTAGTGATTGCTTATTCAGCTATATAGTCCTAAATATTACATGTTCTATAGGTGTTCCTGATCTATCAAAGGAAGCTACTGAGCTATCTATTTGGTGTTTGACTCAGAACCCCGACTGTTACAAGCTGTGGGTAAGAAATCAAAGTTCTTGATTTTATCTTTCCAAACTCATCCCTTTATTTATCTAATTTCTCTGTTATCTTTCCATTGTGATTGTAACAGGACAATATTTATCTGGACAATGTAGAAGCAAGTCTAATAATAATTAAGAAGCTGTCCACAGAGTTCAAGGCGCATTCTGCTAAGGGACCTGAACTTGATCCATTGAAGGTGACCTTGAACAGTCTCAGACTTAAGGTATGTTAATCTTTCTGAGTTGAAAATACCAGAATGATATCTATTGAACAAAAGATGAAGTCTATCAAATTTTACAAGTTATTTGGTTACTCTTGTTATAGGTCTGTTTCAGTTGAAAAGGTAATTATAGTTTCATGCTCACTTTTGGGATTTTGTTTTTGGTGGGGCGAGGGCATTGGCATTGGCATTAGAAAAAGAGTCCACAAGGCCAGACATCATTGTTCTTTTTGCCACGCTTACAGCGATATTGTATTATTTCTGTGTTTATCTTTCAGCACTAATTGGCATGCCTTAAGAGATGTAAGGTGTCTTTGGCATGAAATATGACACATGAGATTCCACATATTAATTTTTTTGGATTAGTCAAAAATCATAAACAACGAAGGATAGTATGGCCCTCTCAAGAAAGGAAACAAGTAGTTTAATGGACATCATATAGCCGATGTTAATTTCATCTGATACTTTTTTTTCTTTATGATACTGTAGAGCGAGAAGGCATTGGTCAGTGGGGATAATGCTGCTCATCAAGCGTCCTTGAAGGAAGTGCAGAAGTACTGCAAGATTTTACTTGGACGTTTATCCCATGGTAATGGATGCATGAAGGCTTTCTTTGTTATCGGTCTAACAATGGCTGTGGGTGTTGCTTTTGTCTCCAAGGAGTCCCCGGAGGTCAAGAAACTGTTGGCAGATCGCTTCAATGACTTGCAGTCCCTGGACTTCAAGAAACTGTTGACAGATCTCTCCAACGACGTGCAGTCCCTGGATTTCAAGAAACTGTTGTCAGATTTCAACTTGGCTTGAAACTTCCCCTTCTCACATAGAGGGTTGTAAGTTAAATCACACCTACCTTTGTTATATGTTTAAATTATGTCCCGGCACAGAGAAGCTAGCACACCCCAGAACAAAAATGGGTAGAGAATGAGTTGTTTTAGAAAGGAAAAAAAAATAAAATAGGTACAGCAGATATGATGCCAAGTTTCTGGCCTCAGTTTACAGTGTTTGTGTTTGTTTAGTTTTTTTATGAAACAGAACTATTTAAGTAATCGAATTTCGTTTGGCTGAACTATGTTTGGTTTTTCAAGCCATTTTCATTTGATAAGAAATGGTTTGTAACTTTATATATGTAGTATATGGAAGGAATTGTAAGATATGATTATGGTTGGAATAGCTTTCCCTTGACTCTGGCCTCTATTCTCTAGTCTATATTAACTTGTAGGTTTGTTCGGAAATTACACTTATCGACCTCGGAAATGGATGGTCTTGAACTTTTTACCCTGCTTTGCACCTTCGAAGGTCAAAAGTCAAAACTTAGTAAACGTGAAGTTTGGCTCATAGGGCAAACGGGGTCAAAAGTTGACCACTCACTTCCAAGGCCAAAGTTGGACCATGCAAGAGAATGGTAGTACTCTGATAATGAAGTTTTGGTTCTTTGGTCCATAGTCACGTAGGAGCCTTTTGGGTTTAATTATAAGTATATATTATAAATAATCTAAGGTACGAGTATCAAATGGATGGATTGAGTTGGTCAAAATGGATTTACTGAAAAAATAAGCGAGTCAAGTTATTTTGTGTTTGGATTTTAGAATACATATTTTTATCAAACCAACATAAAGAAAGTTGCATTAGTAATACTTATCGTACATTTTTTGAAAATAATATGATGATTAATTTAAGACGGAAGAAATAGTTTTCAAGAATAGGATAATGGAAGAAAAAGAAGCAAGTCAAAAATATACTAGGTAGTATTTATTAATTCTTTGTGCCAATAGATATAAATTTGTGTTTTTCAAACAATGTGTTAATTAAGCATGTTACTCAATAATAGTTTAATTAATTAACGAGATATATGTAGACGTAGTGATGGGCTTTTGCTTCTGAAAGTACCATATTATATAATACACACTTTATCATAATGATTGCTAAAATGATCAAGATATGATTTTACAGATACTACCAATCTTACTAAGTTTTAGAGAGAAAAAAATATTCTCCAATATATATTACTCAAACCAAGTATATAAAAAGAGTACTATTAAATTCAGTAATTTTAAAATAAGTAATAACATCTCACAGTAGAAATTAGTTCAAGAAAGTAAGAGATTCTTTTGAATATGTAAAACTCTTTCATGATAAACGATATAAATTTATTATGTAATATAAATATCGAATACGAATAAATATTTATCGTCATAGATCTACTATCATACTCAACATATGCAATAAATGCATCAACATGGGGTTTCCCTTTTTTTTTCATAAGGCATGACGTCCGTACAGTGCATGTAGTTTATAATACGTGACAATGCACGTTATGTCGTTGTGATATATTTTCAATTCTTTCGTTCATCGAATTTAAACTCTGAGAAATCTTTTATTTATTTGATTATAAAATATTATTAATTTATTATAATAATAATTTATTTTATTCAATATTTGATATCTACGTGACACTCCCAAACAAAAATTTCATCTTCAACTTGCAAACCTGAACCTTCTAGTTGAGTGTAAAGGGCATAACTACCAAAAAAAAAAAAACAAAGGTTTTATTTCATAATTTTTTTTTCATTCACTTTTACTATATCATTTGATTTACTTACAAAATGCATAATGAAATAAAGAATCTTATTAAAATAGTGAAAAACGTTTTAACTTTTCTATATAAAAACATTAAATACAATCTTTTTAACTACTTTTTTATTTTCTCACTAATTCAATCAATATGTTTGTAGGAGTGCGGAGCTTAAAGGGGAAAAAATATTAACAAAAATTCCAAAAGAATGTATGAAATTTTCTTTTAACTAAAACAGTAAAATCGCTAAGGATGTAGCAATTTTGTTGGTCGGCGTTAAAGAAAATCGTTGCTATATATGAAATTTTCTTTTAACTAAAACAGTAAAATCGTTAAGGATGTAGCAATTTTGTTGGTCGGCGTTAAAGAAAATCGCTGCTATAGCAACAATTTGTACAATTTACTTTTTTTATAAAAAAAAAATCAATAAATTGTTACCAAGGCAGCGATTTACTTTTTTTAAAAAATAAGTAAATTGATAAGTTGCTGCCAAAGCAGTGATTTCTTCAAAAATTAAAAAAAAATCAAGTAAATTGGTAAATCGCTGCCAAGGCAGCGTTTTACTTCAAAAATTAAAAAAAATTAAATAAATAATGAAATAACTCTTTTCGTGATACTATAATTTTTTTTACTTTTTTCCAATTATATTCCTGGAAAGTATATATACACGCGATGATGCAATCAAACATTTTTTTAAAAAGAGTTCATAGCGATATGTTGAATTTCTTTTTTTTATAAAAAAGTAAATTATACAAATCGCTGCTATAGCAGCGATTCTCCTTTAACGCCGGCCAACAAAATCGTTACAATCTTAACAATTTTACCATTTTGATTTTTAAAAAATTTCATATACTCTTTTAAAAATTTTATTAATATTTTTCATCTTTTAGGATCCGGACTCACGTTTGGAGGAATAGCCGCCATAGATTTTACAATGAAAAATTAGTTTACGTATTTTTTGATGCGTGCACACTCGATAAAGCTCTTATGCAATAGTATAAAATTACACGAGAGATGGAAATTATACTAGAAAAATGTTTCAATAAGCTCGATTAAAATACCAACTAATCGAGTATTGCACTAACTCAGTTATCTTTATATAAAAACTATTATTTAATTATTATTAATTATTTCTTATTTGTATCCCAAGTTTACCGGTAATCCAAGTAATATCATAAATAGTAGTGTTAAATAATAAATGAATCTCATCCGTATATTGGTTAGTTGATGGACGTACCAGATTAAATCTTAACCTCAATAAATTGGTCCTCTCTCTACCCATTAGGATTATCAATCATATATTCTATACAATATTTTCATTATTAACAATTTTGCAATAACATAAAATTACCACACAAAAAGAAAAAAATCAATTTACGATTAACGCTTTCGATAGTACACTTTTATGGTTACAATAAAGGTTATCTATCCCATACAATTTTTGATGGTCGGTAGGAAAAAAAAAAGACTAATGCTTAAAGGCCATGTTACCTCATGTGACCACTAGGATTTATTTTTTAATTTTATATTATCCATATAATCGCTGCATGTGATAAATATTTAAAGTCAATCAAATAATTTAAAACAGATCTATCCTTTTTCCAATATATAATTCAACTTTTTAACACAATCATTCCAATTTATACTTCATTTTCAAGCGTCAAAATTAATTTTTATCTAACTATTTATTCACAAAGAATGTAATCAAATGATTAGAATATTTTTATTCTTAATCTAATATACGATGTATAGCTTTTCAATGGAAATCATTTTTTAAAAAAAACTTTATAATAGATTTTATAATCTGTTCAGTATAAACTTTACAAACAGAATAATTAAATCAGAAAAAAAGTTATGGAGCAATTGATTTGGACAAATATAATCAAATTTTAATTTTTTGGCATTATTGAGAAAAAAGAGAAATGAAACAACAGAATAGTACTTCCTTTTTTTGTCTCTAAAATTTCAAGATCCAAGAAAACTCCTCAACTAATATGCTAGATACATAAAAACGAGAATAGTGACCAGAAAATTTAGTCAGAATTAATTTTAAAATTATAATATTTTTTAATTTTAAAATAAATTAATCTTTTTTATTTCTAGTAAAATGTATTAAAGCTAAAAGAGAAAAGTGTTTTAAAAAAGAAATTACACACAAAAGATCTCATTCTGGTAAAATTTTCTGGTCAAAAAGATTTTTTCCATAAAAACAACACCAAAACATCGTTATTCGAAATGACCCAGTCGATTTATAGGATGATCATTCGCACGAATGATTCGAAATTAATCTTCCTTCTACGTTTTCTGAATCGAGTCAACAGTAAGATATGAGAGAGATTGTATAACAACGAATCTTATTATTATCTTAGAACTTAGATCAGATAAATTATTTTTGATAGACTAACTTGTTAGATAAAGTTGACAATATTTTTTTTAAAAAAAATTAAAACAAAAATTATAATTCACCGCAAACACGGCGTTATCACCGCTAACTTTATTTCATAATTATCAATCAACTAAATGGACTTTTCTTGTGCATTGGTCCCATTTTTACGCCCTAATATTCGCTTACTTGCTTTTTTGTATTTTATTTATTTTAGTTTTAATTTTATCTACCTCCAAATTGATAGAAATAATTACACTTATAGTCCTTTTGAAAAATTATAATTATAGCATTCAAGTAAATAAAAATACGTATTTTTAGTCACTTTGTAATGTATAATTTTGAGTTGAAAATGTATCAAAAGTAAATTTATATTCTTAAGATATGGATAAAGTTTACATATACATTATCCGTTTCATACCCTATTTATAGTATTACATTGCATAAGTTATTGTAGATCTTGATCGAAAGTATGTGATATTAATACTATTTTTAGAATTATGTTATTCTCAGTTATGGAGTGATATTTAAAATCAATATAGTATATCGATAATCAGATAGTTTAATTCTTATTTTCTCCATCCAATTTATATAATGATATTATAATCAATTTTACGAATGAGATGGATATTTTGAAATTTTTAGTTTAAAATAAATTTTAAATTTTTTGTGGGTCTATAAATTATCTAATTAAGAGGTAAAATAGAAAGTTTGAAATTAATTATTACTTACTAAATATATAAATATGTCATTTTTTCTTAAACTGATTTAGAAGAAAAGAGTGTCATATACATGGACAGAACGAATATAATTTGATAATTAAATTTGTAAAGATTCATAGTTAATAGGGATCAAAATTGCACGTATCCATTACTATAAGGTCATATTTGCTTCATAAAAATCATCAGGATCAAAAATCAGAATTTATATTATATTTGAGGGACTAAAAATGCTAATATCACAAATTAAAATTAGTCTATAAATATTCACACTTTACTCTTCTAATTCCATCAAATATTTCCATTTATCTTCTCTTCTTCTTAAATATTTTATTTTCCTTCAAACTATATAGTAATTTCACTTTCCATTTGAAGAGAAGAAAAATGGCAAAGAGTGGTTACAATGCTAGCTTCTTGTTACTTATCTCAATGTTCTTGATTTTGCTCACTTTCTCTAACGTGGTCGAGGTAAATACGTTTAACATTTGACGTATAAATGTAATTTCGAATTTATATGCACCTTATTTTTCTATACAATATGATTAACTGATTACTCTTCGATCTATGTGACTACACCATTAATCTCAATTAATTATTACATAAAAATATAATGTACCTTTTTTTTTTTGGAATTTATGTGTCTTTTTCTTCATTTTTACAGGGTTACAACAAGCTCCGCCCAACAGGTATATATATATATATTTACTCTCATTTTTAAAATTTTATCATTTTTCTTAATTTTTAATGTATGAGAAATTTTTGTGTAGTGTATATGTTTCGATATATATGAGTTAGTTTAACTAGTTTACAAGTATTTTTCTTAGAAAAATATGATAAGTTTATTTAACATTATAATTTAAAAGTCAACTTAAGTTTGTCCTTTTTCTTGTGAAAATACTTCTAAATTTTTATTTTTCAAATATAATTTTTAAGGATAACATTTTAGTCATTTTAATAAATAATAATAATAAAATCGTTACACCGGCTTATTATTTATTTCAACTTTCAAACACAAAATGTTTATCAACTATTTTTAGTTATAAAAAAATAACAAGAATCTTGTGTTTTTGACCTTTTTTACCTAGGGATGAACGATAATTCAATCTACTAAAATATCTATCACTTATTTTTATTTTTATTTTGTTTTCGCTAGAGTTTGAACTTGATTTTTTTTAATTTTATTTTAATATATGGTTTGTTTGATTTTTTTTTTATTATTATTATTATATAGATTGCAAGCCAAGATGTACTTATAGATGCTCAGCAACATCACACAAGAAGCCATGTATGTTCTTTTGTCAAAAATGTTGTGCAACATGTTTATGTGTTCCTAAAGGAGTTTATGGCAACAAACAATCATGCCCTTGTTACAACAATTGGAAGACTCAAGAAGGAAAACCTAAATGCCCTTAATTAATTAAAATATTAATAATTAGGGAAATTAATCTTTTTTTCCCAATAATTAATGGAAAAGATTAAGAGTACTATAGCTATATGGTCATATTGTGTTTTGTATTGCATTAAATTGATTTGGAGTAATTTTGATGTAATGTTTTAAGCATTTTGTATTTCTCTACTTGTGTTATCATGTTGTCTGAGCTGAGTTGTAGTACTGGAGCGATATATGATCTATGTATTAGGATTCATATAGCCGTTTTCAACTTGCTCGGAGATGAAGTGTTATTGTAATCTTTCTTTTTTATAACGAGACTATAATAATAACTTATTTATTGAATCGAGTTTGTTCACTTTGGAGCATTTTTCATTTCTCTTTTCTGTTCCTGTTGAAATTTAAAATGAGTTGTAGTACTGGAGCGATATATGATCTATGTATTTGGATTTATATAGCCGTCTTCAACTTGCTTGGAGATTAGTGTTATTGCAATCTTTTTTTTTACAACGAGACTATAATAATAACTTATTTATTGAATCGAGTTTGTTCACTTTGGAGCATTTTTCATTTCTCTTTTCTGTTCCTGTTAAAATTTAAAATGAATTGTAGTACTGGAGCGATATATGATCTATGTATTAGGATTCATATAGCCGTCTTCAACTTGCTTGGAGATGAAGTGTTATTGTAATCTTTCTTTTTTATAACGAGACTATAATAATAACTTATTCATTGAATCGAGTTTGTTCACTTTGGAGTATTTTCCATTTGTCTTTCCTGTTCCTTTTGAAATTTAAAATGACTTGTAGTATTGGAATGATATGATTATAGTCCAAATTTATATAATTGACTTCAACTTGTTTATATCGAGGTATTGGGACTTGTTTTCATCTACCAAGTTTTTAACCGTTTTCTAATTTATTTACATAAAAATAAATTATTGTCGTGATTTTTTTTATAGAGTCAAATGATAAAAGATTTGGTTAATATTATATATTTTTTCATTATATTAGTATGCAAAAAATTGTAATAATAATATTTTTCGTGTATATTTTGAACATTCAATTTTTTTTGTTTAAAATATTAAATCGATATAATCTAATTTAACTTTAAAAATAAATAAAATTGATTTTTTAAAAATATAATATGACAATTAAAAATGGACGAAGGAAGTATATATATATATATAAAAAAAAAACTAAATTCTAATTTAGTTGTACCAAACCTTGTTTAAATTGGAGAAAAATAAAAGAGATCCAAATATATTAAGTTTCTATATTTACATAACATATACTAAAAACATTGTGTGAAAGAGAGAAAACAAAAGAGAACAAAGTTTTTTCCGTTACACACTGCTTTTTTATAATATGTGGTTCATATGGTAGTTTACAGATAAACTATAAAAAAAAAAATATTTAGTGTCATTCATAAGCAATGTTTAAAAAGTGAATTTCGATAATTATTTAATGATAATTTACATAGAAAACTTAAAAATTCAATAAATTTTTAATAAGTTTTTGATCCTTCATATGACTAGTATATCGATTGTCACGTTATATAACTTTATTTGCTACAAAGTAACTAAATTTATGTTGACAGTTAAATGAATTGGTCTTTATATTTATATATTTATGAATTGAATTAATATTTAGGGGCATATATTTTTTATAGCCGTGAGAAATAGCTAATGAAATATTATGATGTGAAAAATATAAATTCACGGCTTATAGTAAAATTATTTGTCTTAAAGGTAAAACTTAAAGGTAACTATAAAAAAGTATGTAAATGACCATTATACGAAGATTCTTTTCTTTCAAAGTGAAATTAATTGACATACCTAATAATATATTATTCGCAACCCATCACTCGAATATTTATGTTTACTAAAGTTTGTTGCTAAAACGATATTTATAGAGACAATTTCACGCCATCACTTTGCCATCTTCGTTCGTCTCATTGAGCTATTAGGTTTTAATCTCATTTAGTGGGACCAAATAGCCTCAAAATATTCTTACATAATGTGATATTGGGCCAAATATCACTCTTTTTTTTTTCAAAGGAAAACTCTCACGTACAGCCACTAAAAAATAGTCTAATTACTCTTCATAGGTATAATTTGATAATTACAATTCTTAACTACATATTATACGGAGGAGAAAGGCGAGTGAGATTTTGAGAGAGAGAGGGGAAAAGAGTTGGAGAAAGGTGAATTTATATGTATATCGGTTAGATAATTACATATTATACATATGTATTTGTATATATAGCAAGCGAGATAGGGAGAAGAAGGCGAGAGGTAAGAGAGATTGGGAGAGGGAGGGGAGAGGCGAGCGAGAGAGGGCAGAGAGGTGAATTGTATATGTATATACTTATATATATATTATACATATGCATTTGTATATATGACAAGTGAAATTGGGAGAGGGAGGAGAACGACGAGCAAGATTGGGAGAGGGAGGAGAGAAGCAAGCGAGAGATGGAAGAGAGATTAATTGTATATGTATATAGGTTAAATAATTTTATATTAACATATGTATCTGTATATTTTGATGAATTATACATATACAAACGTGACTAATCATACGAACTCGAAGTCAGCCCACGTAATTAATCTATAATATTAATGGTGATTGGTAATTATAGCAAACTATAACTATAATGAGTAATCAAATAGTATAAATTTATTTAATCGCATAATTTTCTCTTTTAAAAAGGCCTCGTGGTATTAAGAGAATGGAAAAATTACATGAATTGGTACATTTTAATAAATAATTATTGATTTTAGTAATCTTTTTTTTATTTATTATCATTTATAGCAATACTATATTAAATCTGCAATATGTATTAAAAGTAAATTATGTATACAATATATATGAATTATAATTGTTTTTCAAAATATATTATGTTTGTTTGGTAAAAATTTGAAACATTGTATTATAAGTGTATTAAAACCTGTGATAAATGAATTATCTTTCATTAAAATTTGTATTATATGTGAATAAAAAATTGTTCTTTGTAATATGAATTAAACGTATATTATAAATGAATTAAACGTGATCAAGTGAAAAAGAAATATTATTGCTATAAATAATAAATATTTTTTTTTATCAAAAATTGTTTTTTTATCACAATTTAATTTATATTAATCTAATAATTTTAAAATATTTAAAATTTAGACTCACCCGTTCATGATTGAGTAACACTATATGAATATATTATCGAAAAAAAATTAATCTCAACTTTGATGTTTATTAATTTTTACAGCGACCTCAATTACTAAAATATGAACTTTTAATTCCTATGAATGATCACAATTTTTTTGAAATTATCAACTTTTTATTTGTTTTGTCTCCGCTAATAAAGTTTTATTATTGTTATTATTATTATTATTATTATATTTACCTTTCTATATTTAAATTAATCACATCTTATATTAATCTTGTACTATCTTCATAATCAAGAGTTGCAAAAGAACCCATCACACATATTATAATTGATCAAAGTATAAATATATCTAATTATTTGTTAAATCATAAAGATCAAAATCATAATTTGTAACCAAAAATTATTATTATTTTTTCAATTAAAAAACTTTGCTGCATTGGCATACATTTTTTATTTTTTTTAGTTGAGACCAATAAATCTTTTCTTTTACCTTTCTCCTCACTTGCTTTGGATTCTCCTCTCCTTTAGCCATAAAAATTGGTGAATTGAAGAAATATGAATCCTTTTGCTAATTGATAAACAAATTTGAGTATCCTTTTGTGAATCTAACAAGGTAATTTGCTTGTCTAACCCTTTATTTCTTCCAAATTTTCAATTTCAAATGTAAAAATCAAATCTTGGACCTTTTTTTTTTCTTCAAATCTGGGGTTTGGAGTTAAAAATAAAATCTTGGAGCCTTTTTTCTATTTGGGGTTTGGAAGATAGAAACTAGTTTATTAAATTTGTGAGATGATATGTAAGATATGAGATTAAAGATTTGATTTTTATGAATTTTGTGATATCAGATGGCAGATTGTTATTGGATCACTTTCTTGGTAGTTTTATTTTGTCTTGTTGGAGCTTTTGATGCTAGTGCTGGAGATGCTGACCCTTTGTACAGGTAACATTTTCTGATAATTTTGCCTTATGGTTAATCGAGGTAATGGTAAAGTGTGCGTATACACTACCCTTCCCAGACCGCACTTGTGGGATTCCATTGGGTATTTTGTTGTTTTATCTTATGCTTAGTATTTATGAGATTTTTCATTTTCTACTTTTGATTTTTAGTAGTTTAGGCCAAAGTGTAAAGATATAATATAGATTCATTTGAATGATTTGGAATCACAATTTATATGTGCATTAGTTTTTCTTGTTTTGAAAAAGGTAGTAATGTATTATATAAGAAGCACCAAGAAAGTCAATGGTATGTAAAATTGAGCAAAATCAAGAACCTATGATGAATCCCATTTTAATCTTGTAGGATCATAGGAAACTAAGTATAACTCGACTTCGTTCATGGGTTCCTCTTTACACCAAAAAAATGAACGAAGGCGTGCTGTTGAACTTGATCTGTTGAATCGAGTTAGCTTTATCTTTGAAGTATCTAGTATTCCTTTTCCTTCCAAATGGTCCACCAAGTGCATGTTGGAATGGTATTCCATTAGATTGCCTTCCCTTTCTTCCTTCTCGTTTTGTA
This sequence comes from Solanum lycopersicum, assembly GCF_036512215.1. Taxonomy (NCBI): domain Eukaryota; kingdom Viridiplantae; phylum Streptophyta; class Magnoliopsida; order Solanales; family Solanaceae; genus Solanum; species Solanum lycopersicum. The sequence goes on along the minus strand of NC_090810.1, from coordinate 4,843,676 downwards.
CTACAAGCGCAGCAAATATGTTGAGTTTTTGGGCATCCAAGGACGGATTGTGTGTAGGTTATCTTATCGATTGATCTGAATCCAGTAGCTTTGCTTGAACCCTGTATATGTGTTAGAAAATCTACAAGATAAGTAAAAATAGTAGATTTTGACCCCCGTAAATTAAATGGGATGGTAGAATCTGGAACTCGAATCCAAAATGTTTAAATCCTAGATCCATCTCTATGGCCATCAACTCTCCAAGACTTTCACTATGTCAAGAAATAGATGTGAAAGCTGGCAGCCACCTTACAATGAATGAACAGATGGCTCACATTTTCCAATTCAATTGCGCAAGGTTAACACCTGCTGCTTAACTTGAACACCTTCTTTGAAGATGTTCCCTTGTAAGCTACTTTGTAAGGAGCTTGAGTTTCCAGATCCTGAATTCTAGGATGGTTGTTTTCTGTTGCAGCTTGTGTCTAAGCTCTGTAGAGGGACTGAACCATGAAGATGCCATTACTGTGAGATTTCCATATCATTCTGGCAGAATTACTGTTGGAGTTTTGCAAAGGCTCCCGTTCCAGTGCAGTAACATTGACTTGGGGGAATCCTTTTCAGTGCTTTTTCGATACTCCTTTTTGACTTATAGTTTGTTGTGGAAAAGATTTAATCTTTTTCATACTCGAATGGCATCATTGAGGAAGGAACTGGTTAGCGACTTTAAGAATGATATACATTAGTATATTTGGGAGATCGGGTCGAGTAGGTTCCCAGTTAGAGTGTTTTAAGGTTCCATCATATCAATCAATTAAGCATCAGTCCCAATTAGTTAGGGTCGCCTGTATGAATCATATATATCTATTTCGTTCTTCAGGCCCATTTTTGTCCAATACTAACTATTGTCTTTAACCAAATGAGGGGTTCTCTAAAACTAGAAGTTCGTTATTCTCTTACTTATCTGAACATAGAAATACTAGTATCTGATTAGAATAAAATGGCTCATTACAAACACCAGATGTAATGGAAGTGTAACATCAACTGTTACGATTTGGTATGACTTGCATAGAAGGTTTGCTACTGTTCTGTTTTGTTCTTAGTTAAGTCCCTATATATTTTAAGAGATTATAGGTCTCTTTGAGATAGTCTTACTCTAGGTAACTTTGGTTTGACTTGACCTTCTACCACATTCATTCATCATAGCGTCTCATTTATGGACCTGTTGTATTGAGGTTTACATAAAATATGATAGATCTTCTCAGAAAACCTTCTCTCAACTATTATATGTTTTACTTATGCTCTCTATTAGATATGACCATTTTTAATCTTGTGTTACTTCACATCAATCTAAGCATCCATTTTTCATACAACAATCATCTTTAAAGGCCCAACAATCACAATTACAATACATTATTTGTCTCTCAAGTGATCTAAAGAACTTGCCTTTTACTCAACTTAGAGAAATCCCTTTTTTTTTCTGTATTAAGTTGAAATATCTACAATGACATAAGCTATAACTAATTACAACTATGCAAACATTATCTTTCTGTAAAGAGAAGGAAAATGCACTTATTATATGCACATTTTTTTATCAGAATGCCAAAGTAGTGGTACTGTCCCATTGTACCTAATCACGATTATGCAAACTCAAAAAAATTTGGGGTCTGCAGAGTTGGTTAGTTGGGGTGGGCAGATATATATAGCCTGGGAGATTGAGGAAAATGTTAGGGATGGGAAAAGAGTAAGAAGAGCATAGACAAGAATTTGTCAAGTTCTTGGTGTGCAAGGTCGAAGGCATTAAGACACTGGATTAAGCTCTTTCCAGTTTGTGATCACGAATTTTTGGTGTAAGCTCATTATACAGAGACTGAAAGGAAACAAAAGAAAAAAACGAGGTCCCCACACAAATGCAGTTCATCACGTTGGATATTGTGAATGATTGTGAAAAACTGGTCTTTTTTGTTTCTACTTCAATTCAGAAAAGTTCTACTCCTGTTCTCGTGCACTTAACAATCCAACACGATATTTTTGAATTATCATTTCTATGATTTAGGGCTTGTTTTGGCCAATGTAAAGAGACCGGATGTGCTGGAGAAACATGCTTCGGCCATTGCAATACTCCTTTAAATAATTCTTCTTCTGATGACAACTGGTACTTGAAAGAGCCTCTATACCTGTGGCTGAAACAAGCAAACTGCCTAAGCGATTGCCAGTATCACTGCATGATTCAAAGAGAAACAGAACGAGCAACTCATGGATTTGGGCCTGTGAAATATCATGGGAAATGGCCATTCAAACGCGTCTTTGGGCTTCAGGTATGTTAATTAATGGCCCCGTTCTAAGTTCCAACAGCTTCAAGAAAGGTTCTCTCGCTTATGTATTCATATACATCGAGTATTAATCTGGAGTAACATCTTAATCTCTCAGGAGCCTGTTTCTGTTGCTTTCTCTGCACTTAACCTTGCAATGCATCTCCATGGATGGCTGTCCTTTATCACGCTTATTTACTACAAGTTACGATCAAATGCCGATGAGACGACCTGCTACAGTTACACGAGTTTGTGGCACATCTATGCGTTCTTGTCTATTAATTCATGGTTATGGAGTGCTATCTTCCACGGTCGGTAAGTTTATGATTTGGCAGTCTTGGTAATGCTGATTTTGATTTCCTAACTTACCAATATATAGTTTGGGCTTTTCTTTATAATTGTATGCAGTTAGAATTTGTTGGCAGTGCCTGCCTATCTGGCTTGACGTTTATCTTTTCTTGCAATATTAGTTCAGCATACCAATTAAATTATTTTTTGTTTATTTATTGTAGAGACATGGATTTTACAGAAAAGCTAGACTACTCATCTGCTGTGGCGTTACTTGGATTTTCCCTGATTGTATCAGTACTAAGAAGTTTCAGTGTAAAGAATGAGGCTACGAGAGTTCTGGTTGCTGCTCCATTGCTTGCCTTCACCACCACTCATATACTGTACCTGAACAACTATCAAATGGACTACGGTAATGTCATCATCTCTCCTGTTAAATTTACGACAAAATGTGCTTCCCTTGACAATAAGATATCGAGTGTATTTATGGAAAAACAAGCACCAGATACTTAATTAACTTGAGTAAGAAAGGATAAAATGCAATATTGATTTTGGGTTGAGTTATTTGCATTTTGATGTACAAGTTGATTATAAATTGCCGACGGTGAATCTTAATAGCTTAGTTGGTTGGGTACCTAAACTTTCACCTTGTTGCTTTGGGTTCGATTCTGAACCTAGTAATCCCCTCTCCCATTTCCCCTTCTCCTACCCCCCCCTTTTTTTTTTAAAAAAAAGGTCATAATTGCAGACTCTCGAAGTCAAGCAATACCAAATCAAATTTGGCGAGTAGTGGGGTCCTGAGCTAAGCCTTGGAAATCGTAATGCCATAATACTTTTCAAAACCCCCCTGATCATTATCATGGTCCTACTACAGTTATTCGTGCTAAGATGAATGCCTATGTTGTAGTGATTCCACCCAAACGGTCTTTATATGATCCTTCCGGCTCTCGGCTATTCTTGTTTGACATCATTTGTGTCTCAGAAAGGGTTGAAAAGTGTAGGAAGCTATTTCTTGTAGTCATGATTTCTTCTGGTGTTTATATCTGATGTTAATTTCTGTGATAAATTCTCAGGATGGAACATGAAAGTTTGTGTTGTGATAGCTGTTTCTCAACTTCTAATTTGGTCAATCTGGGCTGGAATAAGCCATCATCCTTCCCGGTGGAAGTTGTGGACGGTGGTTGTTGGAGGTGGCCTCGCTATGCTCCTAGAGATCTACGACTTCCCTCCATATCAAGGACTCGTAGATGCTCATGCACTTTGGCATGCCACCACAATCCCTCTTACCTATATCTGGTGGAGTTTCATCAAGGATGACGCGAAGTTTGGAACTTCCAACTCGAGTAAAAAAGACGAGTAGTGTTTTTGACAGGGTTTTAAAGTTTTATATTGCTTGATAAGTTTTTTGACATAAGAGAGCTATAGCAAGTACTCAAATAGTAACTCCTTTTATGTTCCTTCTTGCAAGTAGAGGATGTTTGTTTGTGCTAGAAAAACTAGAAATCAAAGTTTTTCAGCCTATAGAAGAGTGTCATATTGCTTAGAAGCAGATTCAAGATTTTAATTTAACGGGTTCAAACTTTAGATTAGATTGTAATGTTATAGTTGCACAATGTTGACATTACACATTTCATGAAATGATTTGCATCATTTTCTTGCTTTTGGTCTTAGCCATCTCTTCATTCAGGTTCCCCATCTGGTGTTTTTTTTTTTGAGGGGGTGTCTGAAGCTTATATTGGAGCTCAGACTAAATTTGAATCATGCACTGCAGGGGTGGTTTAACGGCGAAGCGTTCCCACTAGTGCAACACAATCCATGTTGGTGGTTAGGGGTGTCAAAATTAAACTCAAACATAAATAACCCGCCCAGAATTTTAAGGGTTGGGCTCAAGATAATTTGAATTGGGTTCTATCTCAACCCATTCAAGCTTAACCCATTTGAAGAGGTTTCTCAACTGAGCCCAATTGAATCTCCAGTTTCAATCCGTTTTAATTTTTTTTATTAAGATATGTTCCTATATTGAAGTTATGAATTGTTATCTATTTAACATCTTTTAAGATTTATTTATCAATTTGTTACTTTTTTAACAAAAAAATCTTGATCGAAAATTCATTTTGTGATTAAATATCAATATGTTAAATTATTGAGATTAATCGTATCGAATTGGGCGGGTCAAGACACAACCCGTTTTTTAGCCCATTTGAGCCCAAAGTAAACTTGGGCGGGTCAAGACCCAATTCGATTCCTATTCAACCCATTTAAATATTTTCAATTTCAACACAAACCACCCATTTGACACCCTTTTTGGTGGTCTTAGCCATCTCTATTATTGTGTAGGCGACACCTCTATTTTGAAGTAAAATAAAATACCAGAAATTGTATGAAATAGTTAAGTATTAATTCAAATTAAATGTTATAACCATAGTTTATTTTAATTGTAATCTGCAGCAAACATCTCCTTTTTTGCCATTTAATTTGGTATACAATTAGCCATTTTCGGTATACGATTAATCATTTTATATTTCGATATAAAATGTGTAAAATACATTTGTATTTGTATAAAGCGAGAGAAAAATGTATATATAAATATAAATACATATATTTTCGTCCTATATACATATACTTATACAAACTCAAATCTAATTATACAAATTACAATGTATAAATAAATTTATACAAAAATGATTGTGAAAAAATAAATATTTGTAGCGAATTACACAAATCAAAAGTTTTATAGCAAACATAAATTCGCTATAAAAACGTAATTATGCAAACTATAACTATAACATACAAATATAATATTTATATTTGTTATATATGAAAATTACTCTTTATTATATGATAAAAATTCAAGAAATCAACGTAAAGAAAAAACGAAATACATAAACAAACACTTAAATTTTATCCCTTTATCAAGTTATATTAAGAACACAAATGCACCCCTTTAAAGGACACTATAAAGAAACAAAATATGATACACATTGTCACATACCCCACTCAAGTTATTAATATATTAAACTATAAACTATAACATAAAATTTAATTAGACGGATAATTCAAGATGATGCAATTGAAAGCTATGAACTTTTCCCTAAAACTTTTAATTATTCAAAGGTCACTTTCCTATATACACAAAGAAAATTAAAAGAATCAAATAGCCTAAAGTTGACCAATTAAAATTATAACACAACAAAATGTATCATACCTTTCAATTTCCAATTCCAACATTGATATTCCAACAACCCTTATTAAACTCCAAACAATATAGTATATGATATTCGACTGATCGAACAGAGACGAAAGTTAACCATAATAAATCAGGAGTGAGTTCGGTGTGAAAGGATTCTCGCTCAACGGAGAAATGGCAACTTTCACTTTCTCATTGTGTTTTATACTCTTCCTCTTTGTCTTAGTTCATCCTTCTTCGTCTTCGTCTTCGTTTTCGCCTTATCTATATCCGTCAACGTTTTCCATGAACTACGATAAGATGCTTACGAGTTTCAAAGTTTTCATATATCCAACGACTCAACGAATTATTTTTTTTAGTCCGTCAGCTTCAAATTTCTACGAATCTCTCATTAACAGCGCGTTTATCACTCAGGAGCCTGAAGAAGCTGATCTGTTCTTCGTGGTTTTCTCTCCGGAGATATCTAGTCGTTCTCAGGCGCGGCTTGTTCGTGAGCTGAGAACGAAGTATCCTTACTGGAACCGGACGTTAGGAGCTGATCATTTTTTTATCTCACCGGAAGGAATTGATTTTTCTTCTGATAGAAATGCACTTGAGCTGAAGAAAAATTCAGTTCAGATTTCGGTTTTTCCGACTGTTTCAGGTAAGTTTATACCTCATAAGGATATCAGTTTGTCTCCGGTGAGTAAATCCTCTCTCGTACTGTCCCACGCGCCGGTGAATATGGATCGTTCGTGTTTAGGTTATCTGAAATGGGACGGGAAGACGGAGGCGGAGTTGGTGGAGGAGTTGAGGTTGGATTCGGAGTTCGTCGTTGAATCTGAGCCGTTGGATCAATTAGGAAGAGTGAAGAGTAGTAAGTTTTGTCTGTTCTTCTACGAAGCTGAATCGACGTTGGATTTGACTGAAGCAATGGCGGCGGGATGTGTTCCGGTAGTGATTGTTGACCGTCCGGTTCAGGATTTTCCGTTGATGGACGTATTGAGGTGGTCGGAAATGGCACTGTTGATCGGAAACCGCCGTGGAGGTCAGGGACTGAAGGCGGTCCTGAGCGGTGTGCCGGAGGATAGATATCAGCGGATGAGGGGATTGTGTGTAGCGGCGGCTCACCATATGGTGTGGAACGCGGAACCTCAGGCGTACGATGCTTTTCATATGGTGATGTATCAGCTGTGGATGAGACGGCATACGATTAGATACACTCGGAGGGAAGAATTTTAGTGTTGAAAATTCAATTTCTTTTGCTTGTAGAATTAGTATATGATTAATAATACTATAATCCTAATTAACGGGTCAATAAATTGTATGCTGCCTTTATAATGATTGTAATTTGTTTACTCCCTAAAAGGACATGTTAAAAGTAGATCCTTGTGCTATGTTTGTTGTATCAGTATTTTCAAAAATATTTTTATAGCAAGTTTTGGGGCGGGCATAACAAAATTACTCTGGAGCATAAATTAAAGCCGTAGATTTATAAGGCGTACGTTTTAAAAATTTGAGGCATAAGTTCCGAGCATAAAAACATAAGTTCTAGCGTAAAAACGTAAGGTGTTTTTAATTTATTTTTATAACCTTTTTTTGCTTTAAATCATATTTTTTACTGTTATATAATGATATTTTTCAAATAGTAATTATAATACTTTTTTCTTCATTATTGATTATAATACTTATCTCATAAATCATTGAAATGTTACTTTTACTTATTACTATAAAATTGAATATATGTGTGATTATGTCCCGTAGATTCATAAGACTTACGCCTCGTGTCTCGGGGCTTACGCCTCACTTTGTACGGTATAGAACGCCTCGCCTCACGCCTCCACCTTTTAAAACACTGGTTGATATTCCACTTAATTGAAATGATCTTTTTAAATATTAGAAAATTTATTTATTTTGATCTTTATATGAGTTAGTTTGACTTGACATGAAATTAAAGAAAGAAAAAAAATCTTAAAAATTATGATCTAAAATAAGTGATAGATATTTGTGTGATTATAAATAATTTCATTACAGATAAAATGAATATTTCAAAGTTAAATTATTACTTAATATAGAAACGTGTCATTCTTTTTGACAAAATAAAAACAAAAGTGAATCATATAAACTGATTGATCAAATATGCTCAAAAGAAAGTGTTATAGTTTAACTTTAGTAAAGATATATTAACAAAATTTCTGAAATTCTTCACTGCAATTAGGATCGTTTGGTAACTGAATAGAGTTATGCAGATAGGATCGTTCGGTTGCTTAGTACAGTTTTGCAAGTATTAGTGAATTGAAAAAAATGTATTACAATAAGTGGTAAGAGAATCACTTGTTCATTGCGTAATATAGGTGCAAGAAAATAGAAGTTTGTCTCTCTGATAGTGATATTCAACTTGTCAAGGTCCTTCCATTTTTGAATTATTATTTTCCAGCTCACTTTAATTCAATCAAAAATTTCCAATTACAAGGAAATGTTGTGTTTAGTAGTGTTTTTGTTAGGTATGTTGTCTACGTCACACCGCTAATGTGTGGCCCTTTTCCTGACCCTGCTAACACGTGATGTTTTGTGCCCTTTTTAGTTCCTGCGCCAAGAAACTCATTTTATCTTTTTAAATTAGCTTTTTATTTGTCGATTAAGATTGTTGCGCGCCATGATCTAAATCCATTTATCATAAGAGTTAGTAACTATGACTGTGTTCCAAAAAGGACTGAAGTAGTTCTACATATATATCAGCAAGAATGTTAAATTCAAAACTCAATCTATTTGACTCGCGAAAACTTAACTGCTTAGCATATCTGATTTTAAAGTTTCTTCGTGATTTTGTTTACAGGTTTCGAGTAACTGAGACAACTATCTAACAATTTAACAGGTATGACTACACAGCGTACAGCGTGGTTTGGAACTTTTGATGAAAACAGTTATGTGGGAAAATCCTTTTCTTTGTGGTCCTCCGTTGCACATCAGTTGCATAGAGGCTAAAGAGATTCCAACATACTTTCCTGCACCAAATTTCTCCGAAGATGATGCTTCTTTTTTTAGATATATATGGAGTGGTTCTGTTTTTCATTTTTCGTGGCATATGCAAATGTGGTGGTTGCAGTTGCTTAAACCCCTCGTGGAGAAATGGTCTGGTTTTATTCTATATCGAGTCTTTCATGTATTCATGTTACGATTACTTTGCTTCCAAAAGTTCATGACTTTCATAATTATGTATCATTTCATTATGTAAATGTATGTGTGAGTTGTTCTTGGAATAAGTATTCACACGAGAGGAAGATTGGAACATCGTTATATAGAGAGCTTAAACAACTGAGTTTGGTGCTCTCGACAGGGTTATATATCGACCTGCTTAGCTTGATCAGTTTTTACCTTTGTATGTGTTTTCTTCTGATGCAATTGACACTGTTTGAAAAAACAAAATTTATGTTTTTAGTTAGTAGAAAGGAGTACTGATATGATCTTAGATTTCAAAATGTGCTGCAAAAGATGTCCTTTTTAATCTTTGCATTAGTTTGTAAAAGCATATTTACAGGAGGTCATTCAATTTTTGCTTCACGGAGGGTTAATTTCATGTATGATTGCTGAACTAACACGTTTTAATAGTCAAGTCGCAAAACTATTTTTTGCTTCACAAGATTATGTTTGTCACATTAAAGTAGCAAAAATTTGTCACTATAACAGTAAATATGAATTTTTTTTTAAAAAAATGTTTCGAAATATAAAAATGTGTCATATTTTCTAGAACGGACGAATAGTCAAAATTCTTCAGTGTAGTTAATGATTTGAAAGATATGTATACTGCTCAATGAGCCATTTCTTCTGTATGATCCACTGAAATAAGTGCTAAAGACTTGGTAAACTCCTAGAGTAGCTGAGTTTTTTTGACTTTTAACTAACAAAAAGAAAGAAGAAGATAAATGGCTAAGGAACTAACTTTTGTTGACTCTAGTTAAGAACAATAATTATCAAAATTTACTCACCGTTTCAATTTGTTTGTCTTATTTTCCTTTTTCTTTTTCAAAACAAATCTCTTTCCTTTTTTGCAACTCTTTATTACATGACATGTTTAAGACCACATGATTCAAACGTATACTTTACTATCTTAAATTCCGTGTCAAGTCAAAACCAGAAAAACAAATTGAAACGGAGGGAGTATATAGCAAGAGAAGTGTTTGCATAAAACTTCCATACACGAGTGGGAAATTTTTCCTCATGAGTGAGTGTCTCAAGTCAATGATGGTGCTAGTCAACTCAAGTTGCAAGCAATGTTTTGATGAAAATTAGAGTAAAATAATGAAGTTGAAAGGGACATCACAAGAAAAATAGTTGCACAAAATTCCACTCTAGTCTACATTAATTTTTCCATAGAGGTATCTGCTACGTCTCACCAACACAGATAACGAACAAGCTTTTTTTCTTCTTATATATAGTTTGGTTATATCTTATAGTGTTGTCAACTTGTAGGTAAAGAAGCAAAATATGACTAATAGCAAGATAGTATATTGGTGGTTGTTGATTCTGTTCATGGCAAATGGATGGTTGTGTTGTTATTGTTGTTTGAATGAAGAAAAGACTGCTCTTTTGCAACTCAAGGCAAACATAAACTACAGTACACACGATGATTATTTGTCATCGTGGGAGGCTAATGAAACCTCGGATTGTTGTCAATGGGAGGGAATTGTTTGCAGCAACAGCACCAGAAGAGTCGTAGAGTTGTCCGTTATTGCTAAGCAAATTAGTCAAGAAGAACAACTTGGAAATTTTACAACTAGGGATGATATGTTGAGGAACTGGCTTTTTAATGCATCTCTATTTATTCCCTTCAAAAATCTCAAAGCTTTGAACATACCTGGACATTCATTGGCTGGCTGGGTGAAGAATGAAGGTATGTTCTCTCCGTTTTATATTATGTGACGATGTTTGGCTAGGCACATATGAATGATCTTGAAGCTTGTTGGTTATAAACATGCTATGATAGAAAGGTGTTGTATTTTTTTAAACGGACTAAAGAAGAAAGAATGTCACATAAAATGAAACAGAGGGAGTACGGACTACCAATACACAGAGGATGTAGGATCACAATACTAATTTTATCATGTTAAGTTCATAGTACAATCTACTTGACTCTGTCACATAATTTAGCATGTCCATTGTAAGTTTCTTGTTAATTTGGTAACAGGTTTCGAGAAACTGAGACCACTGAGGAAACTAGAAAGACTTGACTTGTCGGGGAATCAGTTCAACCGCAGCATCTTTCAGTCTCTTAGTCAGCTTTCATCTCTCAAGTCACTGAACCTCTCAAGTAACAACTTTGCACCACGTTCCGAGATGTGGTTCACAGACAACAAAATTGGATCAGGTTCTGAGAGATTGTCAGGGTTAGACAAGCTGGAAATCCTAGATTTGAGCTATAATGATCTAGAGGATAAAAAATTTCTATCTGCTCTAGGTAAGTAAACTTACGAAAATGTTCTAGAAAAGCTCTTCTTTTATTATCCGTTACCTTCCTCACATTATCATTATGAATTCCTAGACAGAGTTAAATACATCTAGGCCGACACTGAAGAAGCTCAATATAAGGTACAGCAGATTCCAGAGTTTTATACCGAATGAAGGTACTTAAAGTTTCTTCTTTCAGTTGATATTATTGTTAAAAAAAACCATAGATTACACGCGAAGATATTATTCTATATGTCTCAGTATCAGTGTCTTGGTTAAAACTATGCTGTTCCATCATATTAGGTGTCATTTGCTAGTTGCTGCACTTTTGTAACACCTATGGCTACATGTTGATGATTCTTTTATGTTTCTTTTGCACGAAAGAGTTGGGAGCTTTAAGAAATATAGAGTACTTATTGTTGGATGGAATCACATTGGATAAGAACTTTCTGCGGAGCAGTGGTGTAATGTCATCTCTTAAAGTATTATCAGTAGCTCAATGCAGCCTTAATGGAACTCTACCACGTCAAGGTAATTTCAGACATAGCATCCTTTAACAGATGGTGCTACGTAGACTAATGTCACGTTAATCTTGTATTTTCTGCATAACAAAATAGAACATGTATAACAATTATATACTTGTTCATTTTATAGGGTTGTGTGATCTAAAATATCTTGAAGAACTAAGTCTCAGCAGAAACAGCTTCACTGGAAAACTCCCTGCATGTCTTAGAAACTTAACATTTCTTCGAGTAATTGATCTCACTCAAAATCAGTTTACTGGAAACATTGCTTTATCTCCGCTTTCAAGTCTCTTGTCCCTTGAATACCTCTTAATAACAAACAACAACTTTGAAGTACCAATTTCATTCGAGTCATTTGCTAACCATTCAAAGCTTAAGTTTGTCTTTGCTGACTACAACTCGGTAATTGTACAAACTACTTCTAAAATTTGGATCCCGAAGTTCCAATTAGAAGCCTTATCTTTATTCAACTCTTCTCAAATGCCAAACTTTCTTCATTCTCAACATCACTTGAGACTTATTCGTCTCTCGAAATGCAACATTGGTGGAGACTTTCCAAATTGGTTATTGGAAAACAATCCTAAACTTGGAGAAGTTTACTTGGATGGAAATGCATTCACTGGATCTCTTCAATTGCCTTTCCTTCCTAATCTGAAAGCTTTCGATATCTCAAACAACAAGATTCGAGGGCAACTTCCTCCTAACATTGGGTCCATTTTCCCAAATCTCGTGATATCAACAATGTCCAGCAATATGCTTGAAGGCTTGTTGCCTTCAAGTTTTGCTGACATGCAAAGCCTTGAATGCTTGGATTTGTCATACAATAAGTTAAAAGGAGAGCTACCGACAAGATTGGCTCGTAAAGGATCCAAGTTATATTTACTGAGACTGTCGAATAACATGTTGAAAGGGGAAATATTTCCTGCTTCAGCCAACATCAACAATTTCAATTACTTATACTTGGATGGGAACAACTTCTCCGGACCAATTCCACAGACGTTATCCACTGCTCCTTTACGTACATTGGACTTGAGTTACAACAATTTGTCAGGTAACATACCGTCCTGGCTTGGTAATATCTCCTCCTTAACCTTCCTTGCATTGTCCAAAAACCATCTAAATGGTCATATTCCACCTGATTTCTGTAGACTTGAAGGACTTGAGGTGTTAGATATCTCTGAAAACAACCTTGTTGGTGTGATTCCATCATGTTTTAGTAGTTTCCGAGACTTAAAACATGTGTATTTGAGTAAAAACAAGCTACAAGGGGAATTCAACATGTTCTCAAACTCAGGATTAAGAGTGTTGGATCTCGGAGATAACAACTTCAGTGGTTCCATTCCAAAATGGTTGGGAAGTTCTGGTATAATTACCTTACTTTTGAAAGGAAATAATCTTCAAGGCACCATTCCCACAGAATTGTGTCATGCTAGTTACTTGAGAATTATGGATCTTTCTCACAATAATCTCTCAGGACCTATTCCTCGTTGCTTTGGAAACATAATGCAACAAGAAGATATCATAGAACTATACCCATACAGTTCATCATTTGGATCTTCAGTATTCGAGACGTTTGGAGGAGACACTGCGATAGAGGTAGAATCCTCGATCATGTCTTCATCAACATTATTGTTGCTAGATAACTATGTATGGGTTGGAGCAGAATTTATGACCAAACACAATACATATTCCTATGAAGGTAGCATTGTTGACTATATGTCTGGAATTGATCTTTCTTGCAACCAGTTAAGTGGTCACATACCTAAGGAACTCAGTAATCTTACTCAAATTCGTGCGTTGAACTTGTCACACAACCACATAACTGGAACAATACTATCAGCATTCTCGAAACTCCTGAATATCGAGAGTTTGGACTTGTCATACAACAACTTGACTGGGAATATTCCCACTCAACTTCTAGATTTGACAACTCTAGCAGTGTTTAGTGTGGCACACAATAATTTAACAGGTACAACTCCACAGCCTATTGCACAGTTTGGAACTTTTAATGAAAGCAGTTATGAAGGAAATCCTTTTCTTTGTGGTCCTCCACTTCCCATCAGTTGCACGGAGCCTAAAGAGATACCGAAATCACCTCTTGAACCAGAATGTTGTGAAGACGATACTGGTTTCCTCGATATAGAGTTATTCTATATTTCATTTCTTGTGGCATTTGCAAATGTGGTGCTCGCAACGGTTGTAGTCCTCTGGGTGAACCCATACTGGAGAAATGTTTGGTTTTATTATGTTGAGTATTACATGTATTCTTGCTACTACTTTTTTGCTTCCAAAATGTAAACCTTACATATTAAGGTCACTTTCAAGTAAATCACACACATGAGTTCTGTTCCTTATACCTTTTAGTTTCTTGATACTAAGTATCTGCTTTCATTAACACATATTCAAAATCATCAGAAGCACATGATGAATATACCTGTTAAAAAACATTCTTCAGCAAATTTAAGGAAAAGACTAAATTTCTAACAGTTATTTTCATTTGCTTGTATCTGTGTTCATAACACGTATTTGAAATCAACATAACTGACTTCACAAATCAACAGAAAACACAACTTTTCCTGCACTAGCACACAAACACATGATAAATGTAACTGTTAGAAGAACATTCTTCATCATATCTAAGCAAAAGGGCAAACTTTCTAAACATAATTCAGTAGCATAACAAATTTCTAAAGATTTTTCAGTTGCTAGTATCTGTTTTTATAACATGTATTCGAAATCAACACAGCCAACTTCACAAATCTTTGTTACGCTAGCGCACAAACACATGATGAATATAATTGTCAAAAGCATCCAAGGGTGTAGCGTAGTGGTAAATGAAAAGGGTTCAGAACATTGAAGTCTCGGCCTCTCGGGTTCGAATCTCAGCAGATACAAAACTACTAGAGTGATTTCTTCTGATTTATCATAGGTTATTTTTTTTATCTCTCGAGACCTCAATTCTTTCAGCAGTAACTATAAGTTAAGATGAAATACATACTACTACTACTATTTACCTATAACTAAAGGACAAAATCTATATACAAGACAGTTATCTAGAACTTCACAAACAAATCCTCCAATTTCAAATGAGTGTTTCTCTTATTCCAACTACCATACCCCAGTAGTTAATTTTCTTTTGTAAGGTAGTGTTGGACAATAAGGGGCCATATGCTATGCTTGTGGCCACAAATTCTCCAATTTTGCAATGCTTACTTACTCTTTTCTTCACCATTCCCTATATCCAATTTCAGTAAGGACCCCTCTTTCCCTTTAGCCAAATATACTTCCAGCAACCCCACCCCCTCTCTCTCTCTCTCTCTACTCTGTAGCAAAGGTAAAGTCTTTTTCTTTAGTGTGCTATTTACTTGATTCCTTCATCTCTTTCTTGTTGCTAGATGAAATTATGTAGTTGCTTTGCTTTATTTAGCTTATTTTTCCATGTGGGTGTCCATCAATTCTTCCAAGATTTCATCTTTACTAACCCCACCCCACCCCCTTCTCTCTGTGCTGGGTAGCAAAGGTAAGACTTTTCCTTAATGTGCTATTGACTTACTTCATTCATCTGTCTTTCTTGTTTTAAGGTGAAATTGTTTAGTTTATTTGCTTTGTTTTGCTTATTTTTCCATGTGGGTGTCCATAAATGCTTCAAGATTCCATCTTTACTCTGTTAATAAAAGTTGTACCTCTTGGTTGCTGAAAATGAGGATTTTTCTGCTTGTTTAGCTTTAGTTTGACTAATTTCCATTTGGGTGTCTACGAAATTCTTCCAAGATTTCATCTTTATTGTACCCTCACTCTATTCATAAGTTGTACCTTTTGGTTGCTGAAACTGAGGATTTTTCCGTTTTGCTTAGCTTTATTTTGATTGATTGCCATGTGGGTGTCCATCAAATTTATTCAAGATTCTATCTTTATTGTGCCCTCACTCTGTTCATAAGTTGTACCTCTTGGTTGCTGAAACTGAAGATTTTTCTGCTTGTTTAGCTTTATTTTGATTGGTTTCCTTATCGGCAACTAAGTTCACTTACCCTTCGATTGAGTCTTTGGTTAAGAAAGGGAGATTTGAGGGGACATCACTAATTGTGGTCTAATCGTTACTACTGAACTTTTGAGGGTCTTGTGAAGGCTGGGTGCTTTTGAAGTTACTAGTTATTATGCATTCATAGGTGCTTTTGGTGATCCTGATTGCGATTAATGATTGAGAAGTATATGATTAATCTAGAATCCAAATTTATTGTATAACAATCCGTGTATTCTGCTTAAGTATATGTATGAACTGTTGGCAACGAGAACCATGAAATACAAAGCAGTTAAAAAAAAAACTTTTAATTTGAATCACAAAAAGGCAGTTGCTAAATGCCTAAATCTGAGCACGAACTCGAGGGAAAGCTATAGAGTACAGATGACAATACCAAAGGACGGCTAAGCGAGGCAAAGCACTCAACATGCTTTGCGCTTTGTTCAGGGCTTAAGTGCTCTTCAAGCACGCCTTCGGCAACATGAGTTTTGCAATAATACTTAATACTTTGGAACTTGATTATCTTTTTTAATTTGTGGTACTCTACCAATAAGGTCATTGTAGAGTAACCTTTGTCTTTATTCATGTTAGTAACCATTTTGATACTAGACAATTGTTTATAGTTTAAACTAAAGAATCTTATTTTGTTAGAATTTGCTTTGCCTTTCAGGTTTTCGGTTAATGCTTTGTTAAATACTTTTTCGTCTCTCCGGAAACAGCTGGGAATTTTGCTTTTGGCTTGTACGATCTTGTAGATAACCATGGCTACCCCAAATGGGATCATTTATTATTCTGCTAAATCACCTCAACACCCAAAGGTTCACACCCACAGTCAAGGGACTGAACATAGCAAACACAACGGATATTCTAATATGCCAAGACTGAAGTTTTCTAATAAGAGGTTCTGGGAGGCATGCGGAAAACTAAGCAACCGTGTCATCTTCAGGGGATCTCCTGTGTTATGTCTCTCAACAGAAACACGCGACACTGAGACAGAGTGTGCCAGAAACAGTGATGATTGTTCCAATATATCTAGGTAAGCATTGTTCAACAACAAATGGTCGATCAATGCACACCACCAAAAATATGAAAAGAACTGTCTACAAATGAAAATTTAAGACTGTCATTATCATTAGTTTTAGTTCTTTACAACACTATTATAATGTTGCTTATTCGATTTCTTGTGTTGATATGATTGTAATTTTTGTTCATCTCTGGACTATATTTTTGCAGTGTACAAGAAAATGATCAAGCAACCACAGTTGGGAAAGTTATTCCTTCAAGTCAGGCAATTGCAGAAGCTTGTAAATTTGCTTACAACGATGCCAAATTTGTGAATGAAAGGGCGAAGAATGATATTGTGCTGCTTTCTCGGTACAATATATGCTAAACATTTTATGCATTATTTATTCAAGTCTTGTATCAGATTAAAATAATTACTGAGGCTAAAAAAATTCCATTATGGGTAAAATGAGAAAGTTCAAAAATCTAAATTATTTCAAAATGTAGCTGTCATTCTTTGGAACAGAAATAGTGTCACGTAAAATGGAATAGAGGGATTACTTTATACACCCCAGAAAAACGTTAGAGAGGTCAAAAAACTTAATTATAGTCCTCACCAGCCTTTTTCCCATTGAAAAAAGAAAAAACATTTTGTCATTTGTTGTATATTTAGCTTTGAATTGGGGTCAAGATATGAGGATATAATTTGTGAGCCTCCACTTAGGTAGAAGGAAGAGGACTGGCTCGTTATTAGAAATGAGATTTTGATACAGTTTACTATACTGTAGAATCAAATCTGCATGTTAAATGTTCTCTCTATGTCTGTACCTAGCAAATTCTAGAGACTATATAATTCGTTTAACAATCGAACACTGAGAGATAATTGGTGATTACAACACATTGAGATAATGTTTGTTTGATTTTTTGCTACCTCAAACTGTTATTCTCATCAGCTCCATCATCATATATTCCAGTATTTGTCAAATACCTCTGTACATCATCTTCGAAACCTACTTTATCAAATGAAATATGATACATTAGCTTCATCTCAAATATCTTCCTAATTTACTTTTACCCAACAGGGAAATAATGAGAATGGATGCCCGTGCGCGCCAAGATGTTGCATTTCTTGGTTCAGAGTTTCTTAAGCTTGATGGTAAAATTCTTTACCCGATTTTCAAGCTTTTACACTATGATAAAAGAACCATATTCAACTGCCTATTTGCAATTTTCATGCTGGGAATCAAAGTTCAATACTTTGATGTATATTGCTTGGATAGTGGTATTGGTGAAGGAGATAGTTGACAATAGCATTTGGATAATAACTTTTGTCATTTGATGTTGGTGATACACTCCTGATATTCTGATTGATCCGTTTTCTTTTCTTTCTTCAATTAGCTCGGGCACGGGAAGATACTGAGAAAGTTGATCACAATGTAAAGAAAAGAGCCGAAAGAATCCAGCATGTTGCCACTGTAAGATAATTATCTACCATAAGATATTCCATCACCATCTTTTCATTGGGATGCTTATCAATTGTGCTTAGCAGATTCTTAAAAACATAGCTCAAACGAGACTGAAGAAAGCTGCTGATCGACACTGGAGCGATGGTGCCTTGGAGGTGAATTTTTTCATTTGTGCCGTATAAATTCATGCAGTGCATTTTTTTCACTTGTTCCCTAAGGTAGCTGGAGGCAAAGTAGAGAGAATCATTTTCTTGTTTGCCATGTTGTAATTTAACTTGGATAAGATGAAGCATGCATTTTAGTGGCTCCACCAAGTAGACGGCCCATTAGAGAGGTAATTGCATAATCTCAGTCTCCAGATACATAGGGGCTTCTAATTGGAGATACAAAATGCACCAAAAGGTTATAAACTTGCGAGTACAGACAAATTGTAAGTTTTTAGGCCTTATCTATTAATAGTATTTAATTCCAAAATGAACATATTGAACCTGAGGTACATGTGATCAAAGATATAATGCGTCGAGCAGCACATGAAACCAAAGATCTAATTTATGAGTCAGGGACCTAAACTGAGTGTGGAAGTGATGTTCGATACATTCAGGCTGAAACTAGCAGAACATGTTTTCACCTCAAAATGCTGTAACATTTCCTAGTACAAGGCACATTGTGTTCAACAAGGTTATTAATGGATTAGACATGTATTGTGTTAGCATTTTCATTGATAATTCGGAAGTTCAAATCTTTATTGATCTGCTTGGCTTCTGCTACTGATTCGGAACCTCGAGAGCAGATAGCAGCTTGTTGACGACATCACTGTCTTTGCTATAAATTTATGTTGCTTTGCACAGTAGGTTCATTAAAATTATTTGGTGGCTAATATAGATAATCTAAAAGCAGCTGTTTTTCCTCAATAATCAGGCTGATTTAAGACGTGCCGATTTTGTGGCAAAACAGCGTGCAATGGAGGATTCTCTGATGGCTCTGGAGGTATGGTTATTGCACAAAATGGAATTGATCTTCCATATTATGTGTTGTATGAAGATATGTTTATTTACTTCCTTCGTTTTAATAATGACTGCACTCACTACTCTATATTTATTTTTTCTTCGTGATTTCTTGTGTTTGTGTTGTGGTTTTGCAGTTTGTCAAGAACATTCATGATAGGATGGTGAGCAAGATGTGCAAATTGTAAGTTCATTTTGCATCCTAGCAGTAATAACTAATAAAGGGAATAAATAACACAATTGATCTGACTTTAAATCTTCATCTCTGCTCCGTACTTGTATCCGTCTTCTGTTCAGGAAAAGAAGTTCCATCGATACGGAGAAAACAAGGCATATTACTCTAGAGAAGAATGGGAAAACTCTGGAGTTTCTTCCTGGGGAAGTTTCAGCTGATCGCCTCACTGCTATCCAGGTATCGAGCCTTGTCTACTTTCAAAGTTCTAATGAAGTAAATGAATACTTCCGTAAGTATAATTATATGTTAATACCTGCAGGAAGCATATTGGGATATAGCATCTGCACTTTCCGAAGCTGATGGAATTGACTATACTGATCCAGAAGAGGTCCCAACTTAAAAAAACTTAAATTGATAATAATGACTACGTCTGATTACCGTTGATGTATTAATTCTCTCTTCCACATCTCATTTCTTTTATAAATTTCCTGATTCGAGCAGCTCGAGTTGTTGGTAGCAACGCTTATAGATCTTGATGCAATGGATGGTAAAAGTAGTGTATCCTTGCTGGCCGAGTGTTCAAGTTCTCCTGATGTGAACACAAGGTTAGCTTTTTCACCCTCTTTTGACATTTCTATGAAATGAATTAGACCCCGTTGTACTCTATTACGCGCTATCATTTCTAATCTGTGCAATTAAACCTCACATTTTTCGTACTCGAGGCTCCCAAAATAGTGTTTCTGCCCCTTAAAATCAACTGCACTTCGTTTTGGATGATACTGAGGCATTAATTTGTTTGTCTGGTTTTGACTTGACACGCGTTTAAGAAAACAAAGAGAACTTTTGAATCTTGTGTCTTAAACTAAAGATACGTAGTAGAATGTACCAAAATGTCTTTTAATCTTGTGTTCTTAAGCATGCCACGTGAAACTTTTAACCCAAAGAGTTGCCAATAAAAAGGAAATAGACATTCTTTTTTAAACGGACTGAAAAGGAAAGTAAGACAAACAAATTGAAACGGATGTAGTTTAACTGTTATTTCCAGCTTAAATTCAACCTCAATTTTTATTAGTTAAGAAATTATTGAACTTAGGAGGCTCCTAAAGATTGAATCTGTATCATCTTGAGACGAAGATGAAGGCGTTTTACTATCCTCATTTGTTTTATTTGTCTTTTACTTGTTTTGATTGATACAGTATTAGTCATTTTAGATCTGTATGACTCGAACACCTGTAAATTTCATCGTGCAGGAAAGCATTAGCAAATGCACTTGCAGCTGCACCGTCCATGTGGACTTTAGGAAACGCTGGCATGGGAGCGTTACAGGTAATTTGTATAGGAAACTGATGTCTTATCATACAATTTCCATCAACTACACTTTCTCTTATTGAAGCTATTCAACACTGACGGAAGGCTTTGTTATGTGTCCATAGAGACTAGCAGAAGATGACAACCCTGCCATTGCAGCTGCTGCATCTAAAACCATTCTTGAATTGAAAAGACAATGGGAAATAGGAGAGGGAGATAGCTGGAGGTTCATGGTGGACGAAGTGTCACCAGGGGATGTAGGGAGTCAAGATGACAACAATGGGACATATTAGAAGGTGCCCGTAACTCAATACTGTAGATATCTAGATGAAGGGACTAATCGATATTCGTCCTGTAAAAAAAAAAATAGTTCATAAGCTCTACTTACATTAGAAAAAAAAATGCCAAACTGATTTCATCCTTTCATGCTATGTAACTTGTTTGTATCTTTGGATCATTGATATTTTTATCAATGTATAAAAAGTCTAAAGCAACACTTTATTCTTCTTATATACAAAGCAGATTTCTGATAAATATATTGTTAGTCCAATGACAGATAAAACTCAGTTCAATGCTACAACAAAGATTTACAACAGTTGGATTTTTGTCCAATGCATGAACCTTAAGCCTCTCATCATCTCCTTCTAAAAATTACTAACATTGTTTTTCTTCTCTATACTCCCTCGTTTCCATTTAAGAGTCTTAATTTTACTGAACACAGGGTAGAATATCACAAAACTGGACCCACACAGTCTTAGTTGGACTATCGGTGGCCCCGACCAATCCGATAGTGTCACGTCACTCCTGAACCGATTACCTGGACCACCCGGCTCGGAGCCCCCCCTCCCCGCCACCCCTCAAAATTCGTAAGCCAATTGAAATTGGTTAGGTTCAACCTCATATAAAAAAGTACTATCTTTTTAGGGTCAATTAAGATAAAGTACGACAATTAAATTAAAACGAAAAGTATTTTTTTATTTGAATTTCTTTGTGGATAAGCTCTCTTTATATTTTTAATTTCTTTAGTACTAGTAAAGTAGCAAATTATTCACTGTGCTATTGAAGCTGACATTGTCCTCACTCTCTCTCTCTCTCTCCATCTCTTTGTGGGGACATTTCTCTCTTTCTCTCTCTGCAAGTTTCAATGGCTACTGAATTTGTCAACAAGATTCATCCTGAATACCCTCAGGTAAAAAAAAATATACCAATTTTTTTTATTTTCACTTTGACCCCTTTAATTTTCATTGATTTTTTTCTGCTAAAAATCATGTTCTATGTTCATTCTTTTCTCAAAAATTTGACTCTTTTTCACATTATACCAGATGGGGTGTTGTTTTTTTTCTTGGTTTTAGTAGAAAGATTTGAACTTTTGAAGAAATTGGAGAAAAAAACATTTTTTTTTATGTTTTCAGCATGAATTCTGATCCTTCTTTCTTTGTTTAGTTTTACATGAAGTATGCATATTTCAGAAACTTAAGTACTAGTTTAAAAAGAACTATATCTTTTTTGGTTTTGACAACAATTTAAATTTAATTTTTCTCGTGACATGTATGAGATATTATGCTGCTTCAGTTCAAGACTACTAGATTCAAAAGTTTTTTTTGTTTTTTTTTTAAATTTTATATCAATAAAATCAGACAAATAAATTGAAATTGAGAGAGTACAAAGTATATTGCCAATTTTTTTTTTTTTTTAACTCAAGTTGATTCCTTTTATGTTGATTTTGGAAGAAAGATTTAATCTTTGATAACTAAAAACTAAGAAGGAAGAAAAACAAGTAATCATTTTTTTCAAGCAAAATTGTAACTTTTGTGCAATACAACTGGATTTTTCTTGAATTTTGGATTTTTGAAAGTGTAGATTCTTGCATTTGTTAGTGCCAAAAATGAGATTTGGAATCCCAAGAAAACTTGGGAAAAAAGAGAAAATAAAGAACAGTTTATTAAAGATACAGGAACAACTTTTGTCTAGTTCTTAATTTTTTGCTTTTTTTTTTTACTTCTTTAATGGCTTCCACATGATCACATGATCATCAAGAATGCTTTTTTTTTTTTAAACACAGATCTGCATGTCTGTCTTCTTTTTTGAAAATTATTTATTTCATTAAAAAAAAAAACTCAACTTTTGGTATGTTGGTTTTTAATTATCAGATGATTTATGAAGCCCTTGATGCATTGCAACAAAAAGAAGGCTCAAACAAGTCATCAATATCAAAGTACATTGAATCTAAGTATGGAAACATGAATGATGCACACTCAAAGTTGATAACTTACCATTTGGATAGAATGAAACAAACTGGTGAACTTATTTTCCTAAAAAACAACTACATTAAACCTGGTCCAGATGCACCCCCTAAGCGTGGCCGCGGCCGACCACCTAAACCCAAACCTATATTGCCACAAGGAACAGATATTGCAGCTCCAAAGCCAAGAGGTCGCCCGAAAAAAGACCCCAATGCACCACCTACTCCCAAGAAACCAAAACCAACAAGTGTCCCTAGTGACTTAGCTCCTGTTTCGAAAACCGGAAGGCCTAGAGGTAGGCCTAGGAAGATTAGGCCGCAGCCACCACAAAATGGTTTAGAGTGAAGCTGAAAATCCGCAGACTTGGTTGATGGTGACGACTTTTATAACTCTGTTGTGTTTTTAAGTTTTCTTGGTTGATGTTGTAGTTGTAAGGGGTTGTGTTTCTTCTAGCTGTGTAATGTAGATTGTTAGGAGATCCTGTACTTGTTTTAATGCTTGTTGATTCGCGATTCACAGTAGATAGGGAAGTTGAGCCACAGCCAGCACAGAATGGTGTAAAGTGAAGCTGAAGATTTGTTGACTTTGTTGATGGTGATGACTCTCAATGACTGTGTTATGTCTCAAGTTTTTCTTGGTTGATGTTGTATTTGTAGTGATTTGTGTGTAATTCTTGTAGCTGAGAAATATAGATTGTTAGAAGTGTGTGTACTTGTTTAATTCTTGTTGATTCAAGATTCACACTGAAAATTTGTGGGATGTTATTACTTCATTTGGCTTTGTTATGTTGTATTAGTCTTCTTTTTTTCTTGGTTGGTGTTTTATTTGTAGTTCTTGTTAGAAGAGGATGCACTTGTTCAATTCTTAATCCTATTATCATCCATTGAAATGTCCTACATTGGTTAAGGGAATGGATTGTTGTCTTTATATAGTTTGGACAATCTTCATTTTACGAGCTAACTTTTGAAGTTGAGTTAGATCAGGTTTATTTTCTCTGACACTTGATTCTTATTCTTAGTTTAACTATATTGGCCCCCAGTGTTGTTGTCAACTCTCCAAATAGATTATTGTCTTGTCAACAATTCTAATTCTACAAGTGATCCTGTTCTTTATGTTGATAAAAAATCAGTTGTGGTGTTTGATGGTTGACTAATAAAGTGAGTGTGTGCTGGAAGTGAAGGTGAAAGAAAAGAGAATATTTGGATAAGGAATTGATATATAAATGGAGACTGTGGGAAAGTGGATTTGTGACATGTTATGTGAACCAAAAACATCATATGTACAAAAAAAATGTAGATAGTCTTTGTCCATGACATTATCTATCATATCTTCTAAAGTATCCTATGAATTGGTAATGTCTTTGTCAAAGTTGCTTAAGGTCCCCACTTGAGTTTAAAATCTTGATTTATTACAACAAATTCATGGTTGTAACTTATCTGTTGTAATGTTCTACATTGTTGTAACAGTTGCTTATTCCAATAAGTAACTGAAACTGCAAAAAGATTGTTCTTTTTAGGACAATAGTGGGAGGCATACACATGGTTCAGAAACAATGATGACGTCTCGATTTCAAGTAAGTCGAGGTCAGTCATATGAATCTTCACTCACTAGATTGTCCTTTTTAGGACAATAGTGGGAGGCATAACGCATGGTTCATAAACAATGATGACGTCTCGATTTCAAGTAAGTCGAGGTCAGTCATATGAATCTTCACTACATGAATCTTCACTCACTAGATTGTCCTTTTTAGGACAATAGTGGGAGGCATACACATGGTTCAGAAACAATGATGACGTCTCGATTTCAAGTAAGTCGAGGTCAGTCATATGAATCTTCACTCACTAGATTGTCCTTTTTAGGACAATAGTGGGAGGCATACACATGGTTCAGAAACAATGATGACGTCTCGATTTCAAGTAAGTCGAGGTCAGTCATATGAATCTTCACTCACTAGATTGTCCTTTTTAGGACAATAGTGGGAGGCATACACATGGTTTATAAACAATTGTCCTTTTTAGGACAATAGTGGGAGGCATACACATGGTTCATAAACAATGATGACGTCTTGATTTCAAGTAAGTCGAGGTCAGTCATATGAATCTTCACTACATGAATCTTCACTCACTAGATTGTCCTTTTTAGGACAATAGTGGGAGGCATACACATGGCTCAAAAACTCACTAGTTACCATATCGCATTATTTAAGCTCATCCCAAACCGATATTATACAAAAAGACAGATTGTTGTCATGATCTGATGTTACATACAATCATACATTAGTATTTCTATCAACTTCAACTTACAACCCAACTTTGCATGAGAATAAAAAGTTCTCTAATTTCTCATACTAAAATTGAGAGATTTAAAGCTCTACAACTCCTCATATTGAACTGAAAAGCCACAACGACATCGTTTCGTCCTTGTTGAACTTTCTTCATCAACAGTCTGATCTTCTACAAAGAAAACATGCTCATGGTTTTCTGCAAGTACAAATGGTGGACTATTAGATTTGGCTATCTCAGATTTTTCTTGACGAGCGCTCCTCGTGTTCTCACTGCCACCAGCTAGTAAGGAGGATTTATCGTTGGATGTTGCAATATTGACTGCTGATTGTGAGGATGCCCCGTCTACGTAACAATTGTGCAGCCTCTGTCGGGTAATAAGTGATGAAAGAAGCTGATACCACCTAGAAAGAGCTTCTGCTTCAGTCCTCCTCCGCTCTTTGGCCTCTCTTCTCACCTCTTCTTCTGCATATGCCTGATAACATCTCAACAAATTCAACAGTAGTTCTACCAGAGTGCTTCAAATGCAGTAACGGTTTTGGACTTATTTGATAGCATTTGAACAAAAAGGTTTTGAGGAATGAAGAACGAAAACATGATTGGTGGGGGAGACCTCAAAGATATGTAACCAAGCGATGAAAATATATTACAGTTAATGCAATTTAATTACCTCAAGAATTGCATCCTTGAACTCGGTACACACCACAATCCCCTCATAAACAGGTAGAGATCGACCATTTCGGAATTCAAATCCAACCATAGCAGGTGAAAAATCTATTTGCAGCCTTTTAGCAATAGGAACCAACCTTGGCAATCTCAAATGGACTGTACCGGGTGGAAGGCACTTCTCGGACCAGACATCCACTTGACCTCGCTCATTCTAGGGAAAAAAAACAGCAACTATCACATTCTAGCCAAAAACAACCATAAAGACAAGATCGGCAAACAAATCAAAAAACTGAGCTAAATGTCGTAACCAATTATTCTATCTGCTACATATATGAAAAGAAGCACATCTAAACATAACATGTAGAATGTGTTAACAGGGACAGATAACCTTCTCAAGCAACTGCTCTGTAAAACCATCTCAAGAAGCCAACAAACGAACCTAAGATCAGTTTAATTAACATTTCTAGCAAGAAGAGATTTCAAAGTTCCGAATAGCAAATGAACAATTGGAGTAATTAAGCACACCTAAAGGATGTTAACGTATTGCCTTTAACTATAAACAAATTTTACTGAAACTCTATAAAAATCGATTCCCTTATATGGGCACAATAACGTATCCATGTCATTCAAGTGTTTAATCTCCAAAATCCTGAAGTTGTTTTTCACCATGTTTATAAGGTCAGGAGGCAAAGGCAAAAAGAAATTATCTTAGCTGGGAGAGAAATCCCGAGGCACAGGGAATAATGATCATGGGAACAACCAGTAGCTAAGACATAAGATCATGGGAAGTTCGGCAGACATTAAAAATTTGTCCCGACTCAAATAATGGCAGATGCCTCTGTCTGTAACTCATTATTGAAAACGAAATATTCTTGAGCAGGAGGAGAATACGCAGATATGAGAAATAGCTATATGAAAGATGCATAAAGTAGATGGATCAACAAGGTTTACATGCTATGGATCTGTCAAAAGAAATCCAGAGCTTTACATGATGTTGTGAAAGGATTAAAGGAATCCTTACTGGAGAGGCTCTGAACCCGAAATAGGATTGATGCAGCTCTGGGCGTTTGGAAAGTTGAAGATGCAAAGGGAAAATAGACAATCTTTTGAACAATCATACTATCATAAGAGTCTAGCATGCACCCACTTAGAGCAGATGGAGATTCTCAGATGGGAAAAGCGGAAAATAGTTTATCTAAGCATGGTTCCAAACAAATATTGATCTTATTTTCTTATAGCTTATAATTTAGCATAAAACGTCAAATCCCAAATATATCTCAACTTTATCAACATGTGTATCACTTAGAAGGCTTCACCTTAGGTACAATGCCATTTACTGCAGGAGGAAGAAACAGTGGTTCAGTTTGCCACTGTCCATAGAGAGCGACAGTTCCTTCACAATCTCCCTCGCCATAATCATCATCTTCAACATCATGTCCTTTGTTCTGCTTTCCGGAACGCTTCAGAACCTGAGCGTAAACTCGCAGGTTATGGTACTTGCGCAGAAGAGGATAATCAAAAATAATAATGCAGACACACAAAAGATTTATGTGCAATAAAACCTTTGCGGGTATCTCATTAGCTTTCACTTGGAGCCCCTCGCGAAGCCATCTTTCCTTTCTTTGGAGTGTTCGTACACAAGATCGTGGGTATACTGGATGACCAGAACAAAAACCTAATACAGGTCCTTTGGGGTAGAGTATCTGATTTTTGTTAAGCCATCTTTCAATTATGTATAGGTGATGGCTTCTGTAAGCCTGCAGAAAAAAATAGTTCAAACCAAATATATTGTCCGTACAACGTAGTCACATTTTAGCAAATATTTGTGTTTATTACCTGTTGATTTGTTGGAAGAGGTTCAGTCAGTTCCCTTGTTTCCAACTCCATGTCTTCGAGAGAGCTCCTGGTTGCTGTAAAAGAATTCCCTGTAAAGAATTTTTCAAGAGTTCTCTATCACTATGTTCACGCATATACAGCAGGCAATCATTACCTCCTTGTGCAAAATGAACTACATCACTGGTGGCAACCGACTCCAACTCCTTTAATGGTGCCAATACTGCATCCCACCAAATTGAGTTGACTCGTTCAGATGCTATCTTGTACCACTTTGTACAGTACCTGACAAGAAAATCGAAAGACATATTGGGCATAAGTATCCCTCAGTTTATCTCCTTCTTACAGACTGTTCCAATTAATTTAAAAACTTCTGATTGATCCAATATCATCAAAGGTGAAAAGCGTTAGAAAGTGCACCAGGTCTATCAGAGTTTTAAGAGCAAAGCAAAAATAAAGTGTAATGATAATAATAACAGTACTTTAGGTCATAAGCAAAATGATGAGGACTAATGATTCAACTACAACATGCCCGATCACATCCCACAAGTGGGGTATTGGATGAAGACTATGATGATTAATTGAAAAATTTTAAAAGAAACCCAAAACTCATGGTTTGCATCTCCTCTATGTAGGGAAGGGGTACAAGGGAAAGACACAAATGGTTTAAGATTCTGTGTGTGAAATAATGATTGAGGGTATGTTATAATATCATATAGCAATGAAACTAAGGAGTAAATCAAGATGGACAAACCATAAAAAATGAAAGCATAAATGCTGCAGATAAAATGATTTAAGAGTATACATAAAACTATGTCTAACAGAAGTAAACCTAAGAGAAACAAAAGCACTCAATGAAATTCGTAACACCAAAGCAATGCGAACTAGAACCTGCGTGTCACATCTTTAGCTCCATTTCCAGCAAAAGCAACAACATATCTTAAAGGCAACTTGCATGCAGCTGCTGCAGCTTCCACATTTTGCTCTCCATCAGTGATTGCATTTACAACATCAACATGCACCCACTTCCCAGTCAGGTTCTCACCACTGCAGTAGACCTCTGCCCAGTATAGAGGTGCCCCTACTTTCTTAGATCCAACAGCAGTTGATATTCCATGAGAGGAAGTTGAACACTCTTCTGCTTTAATTTTCTTCTTTTTGAAAGGTGATACATTTGATGAAGTGCTTCCTACATCCTTCACATCTGAGATCATAGTGTTCCTAGCAATTTCAACTGCGGTCGTAGAAAGAGCCATTTCCAACTGCATCTCAAATTCAAGGTCCCCTTTTCTCTTTGGCTGCTCTTTTTTTTTAATACATGCATCATTAGAATCACCCTGAGCATCTGATGTCGATGCTGACATTCTTTTATTAGACTTATCTGTAATAGTTTCTCTAGACTTGTCATTGGTAGCTTGGCCAGCAGATGTTGAAGTCTTATCAGAAACATTGTGCTTGCCATAAGCCATAGATTTAGCAGGAGAGAGAGGAGAACACTTTGGTCCAGCCACCATCAATGTTGAAGAGCTAAATATCCCACTACCAGCCTTACTAGGGCCTTTACCAGAGGGATATGATTTCTCAATTTCAGGCTTCAAAGAAGCCACATCCAAGATTGATACGAACCTGCAATGAATATCTTCAGATATCTTGAAGGTAATTTGTCATGAGATTAAAAACTTGCAATCTTTGGGGCTTTCATAATGCTTGCAATATCGAGAATAGAAAACATAAGCAGCTTAAATTGTCCTTTTGGTGTACCTACCACCAGGGGGTTTTCATGTTTGAAATACAGTAAAGAACCTGTACAAGAGAAGTTCTAATGCAAGATAGTCACCTAACTTCCTAGACCATGCTGCTTGTTACCAAAATAAAAGTCTGCAGAAGGGGACTTCCACAAATATGTCAAAAACCAGGGTAACTTGAATTGTCAGCACTTAGCTAGGGTAAATTTATGCACTTCCTTACTCCAACAATAGTCAATTCGTTGACAGATGTGTTAACATCACTATGCAATAGCTCTAGCAACTAACTAAATATGAACAGGAAAATGGGAAACAGAACTCACTTATTACCAACTGGGGAATACAAGTCATAAAAATAATTCAACCGACTTGAGATAGTTTCAGAGTTTGACTGCTCTACACAGCTTAACTCCCTCCCACTGACTTGCACATTTAAATGAATCCTCATGGTATACAATCCAGGACTTAGAGAATTTACGCATGATCGTCATTAAGAAGCCAGAGTAACGGAGAATAAAACAGTCAGTAGAAGAACAATAGAGGCTATTTAGCTGTAATAAGAATAAGAAAGTAGCAGCTTACCTGGTCGTAAGATTCAAGGCCCTAAACAGGGCCACAGATAATGCAGCAACCTGTAATAACAAAAAAAAAAAATTGTTCTAAGATAAATGGGCCAAATACTGAACATTATTTCTTCAATCAAGATTAAGATGTCTGGACAGTCTCCAACTCTGTTTTTAAATAGGTAGGTTCCAAAGGTTAAGCAATTAACCATGATATTACACCATATTTAAATGACCATAGTTTCTTTATTTTTATTTTTTTTTAAAGACAAAAAGGGCAAAGAACAAACTTATGAACTTTCTAATTGAACAAACACAAAAAAAGTTGTCTGAGAAACTTCCACAAGCGGATCTGCAATGAATTACTGTGCCTGAATTACAAGAAATTGCAAGCTAATTTGGTGACTTCAGCAGAAAAGCAGAAGTAAAACCATTTTCTTCAGCAGCAAGCCAGCAACCATCATTATTCATTACCATCTCCTGTCACTATAAGACTGCTTGTGTCTATGCAACCTAGTCTCCAACCATCTGATTCATATCTAGGGGAGGGCATTCGGAATTCTGTTCAGTATTTTCAAAGTTAATTTTCGATAATCGGTAATTGATAGTAGATAGGAGATACCAAATACCGAAATTTCCAAAGTTCAGTCCAGTACAGTAAATCAAACCTCGGTATGGTAAATCCCGGTACAGTAAGTTGGCAATTATGTATAGACTTCACCTTTACAAGGCCACAACTCTTTTTTACTACTCCGGTACTCCCCCCACTTTTTGGTTGGCCTAATTTGTTTCACTCACATTAACTCTTCTAAACACTCAACAGGTCCTGCTTTAAAGTCTGGATTGCTCTACCACTGTCCATTAATTATATTTCTGCCAACAGCTTGTTTTACCCTCAAAAATTTTCTATATTTAATAGGCGCACAGAGAGTATAGAAAGGTTTAAATGGAAAGAAATAGCTATGAGGATACTGACTGATTTAAATAGGACAGTGACCTTGAATAAACAACGAGCATATTAACTCTCTGAAGCATTAAAATTTAACTTGTTGATAACTGTGCTGCTGGCTCCTTAATTAGAGACTATTTTCTAAATAGAAAGTAAAAATTATTGAACATTGTACACAAGATTAGAGCGAGAGAACTTGATTGGTTATAATCACAAACAAGAAAAACTGACATGTTATCAGAGTCATTTGACTGTGAATCTTTACTTTATTTAAGGCATCATACCACCACTTGAGCTAAATAGATAATCCGAAATAAGAGTAAGTGATGTCTGTAATTGGAAAACTGTAATAGATTAAAATACTGTGGCATTCGGTAGTACTGACTTGTCTGGAACCGGGTATCAAAATTGATTACCAGAATTCTGAAATTTAATCCTGAATATAGTACCAGTTAGTGAATCACCAAATTTCTCGGTTCTGCTCGGTAATTCGATTTTCGGTGAATTATACCCACCCCTATTCATATCCTAAAGCAAGAAGATGCAAATATATGATGGGGCAGAGAAGTAAACATGTGATGTAGAGGAAACATGTCAAATGTCAGGGTAGCCTTAATCCATTACACAGGAAATTCCCAAGAGAGCACGCAATGTTACAGAAAAAGCTATGCTCAGAACAAGCAAAACAAAGGAGGAAACGCTTATAAAAGGAAAACATACCTCTTCTGGGGTCCCTTCCTGGGACTCGAGAGTTGATGCCAAAGCTGAATGAAATGGCTTCTCCATATCATTTGCACCTCTAACACGGAAATGACTATGGATCTGCATCCAGTGGTAAAAGGTGAAATAAGAAAATGAAACTTCTATATCAAAGGGTAGTTATAATGATAACATGTAACACATACCCAATTGACAAGAGGAGCTAGTGCCTTTGCAGTAAGTTTTGGAGCATCGGTCAACTTCAGCAGATGTGCAGGCAGCAGTGAAAGTAACGAAGCCTGGCAAAAGTAAGTGATTTCTTATATAGTATAAGTATCAGTACTTGGAGCAAACGATCAAAAGTCAAAAGCTCGCCAGTATTTCCATATCATGCACACATAAGAGGTATGGCATGCTAAGTCAAATATTAATGTTTTTTTTGGGGGGAAAAGGTCATAGATTAATGTCAAAATAAATGAGAGTTTCCGGAAAAACATATGATAAACTGAAATTATCTGAGAGTATGTAAGCATAGGCACAAAGTTCCCAGTGATCATATGTTGTAGAATTATATAGAGATTTTAAATTTACACAATTTTGAAGTTCAACACATATAACAACCATGAGTCCATAACAAAAAGAAAGGTGACAGATGATTATTCTAGTTAGAATATCAAACTACAGGCATAAGAAAGAACCTGGATAAGAGGATCATTGCAAGCGCTATCTACAAACCTGCCCCTTGCTAGTAAACAAAGCAAGTTAACCTTATGCACAAGCTCAGCCAATTCCTGTAATTTAAGGAGGAAAAGTATAAATTGATGTACTTCCAACAAGGGACTAAAATCTTATATCATGGTATTCATATATCTATCATATTCAAACCACCTTTTCTTGTGCAGTTGCTCGGCGTACTGTCTTCTGTTTACTAGGATCAGGCGGAGCATCAAACTCAACAGTCACACCATTGATTGTATCTTCCTTAACATTGCTTTCAGACTTCAAAGTATCAACTGGCCCATCTTCCCAATCAATACCATCAAGTTCATCTTCCCTCTCAATACTCTGACACTGAACATCTGTACTTCCATGTTCCACTTCCGATGGCACATTTTGTAACACATCTGTAGTGCAGCATTTAGCATCTAATGTAGTCCTTACAACTGTAGTACCAGTAAGCTGCTTTTCTGCCTCACTTGATCCATTCTCTGGCTAAACATATATAACATAATAGAAATTAAGAAATAGATTATAAAATGCAGTTCATACCTAAGTCATCGTCAAAACACGTGCAAACCACATATGATTATTCAGCACTACGAAAAAAAGAGACTTCTTCCAGCAGGAAATGTTTCACTCGGTACATTGCCTAACTGAAGCGATAGATCAAGAAAGAAACAAACCTCGACGATGGTATCCTGTTTGCGTAGGTAACTATCATCTGTTTTCAGACCCCGAGAGCCACGTGACTTGTTGACTCGTTTCAGAAGTTTCCCCACTGCACCTCGAGATATGTTTGCCAGAGTTTCTGAAATCAAGCATTCTATTCATAACGTAGTTTCAATCTTAAAGTACTCAAATCTATACTATTATTGTTAGTCCATATTAAATTACTTATTAAGATTTTTAAAATATTAATTAATAATGAACAATTGCAATGGAACAAACCATTGCCACTGGCTTCGTCTTTGCAGCCGCTTTGGCTCTCTTTCTCACCATAGTGTTTCAAAGAGTCTTCACTTGCTGTCCAAAATGGAACATATAAGTTAACCAGACCTCAGTGCGCTCTGGTAATGGAACAAACAAACTAGCACATAACACAAGTCCATGCATAAGCATATTGATCTTCTCCTTTTTAATCAGTGGTCACTAGTCATTTGCAAAGCTCGTGAATGTTCGCTTCTAGTAAGACACCACTCATGCAGACAAACAGAAATTACTTATCATCAAAATACACATGTTATCAATTGAAAATAAAGAAACATGCCTCAGATGGTCGGCTATTGAGAACCCACTCATTTTTTCACTTCAACCACAAGCTTTTTCAAAGCTATAACCCAAACCAAGAAAGCGCTACCAAAAAAAAAAATGAATCCAATAGAGGGATAGTTGAAGAGGGAGACCAGTTAAAAGAATAAGTGCAAGAATCCAAGATTGAATTGTATGCATTCTTCCTTATGTTTTGGTGTTGTGATGTTGGTTAAAGAAAAAATACCACTTGATAAACAGAAAGCCTAAGATATCTACCAAAGAAAGATGAATGAACCTGAAAAGAGGATTGTAAGAACGACTAGAAAAGCAAATAAATGTGTAACAAAAATATAAAAATTGAAACTTTATGCAGTCTGGTTGTGTTTTTGGTGGCATGTTGTGTAATTAACGAAAACATACCAGTTGATGAACTGAATAACATTGACAACTAGCAAACAAAGATGAAATAATCCTATAAAGGGGAAATCAAAGAATAGGATAAAATTAACCAAAAATGAGAAACATTAATCAAAGATGGAACTTTATATGCATTCTTGGTTATGTTTTGCTGTAATGTTATGTAGTTAAACATTTGCTAAACTGAAACACAAAGAAAAACATGGAACAAATAATCCCTTAAACCGATAGTTAAAGAATAGGATAAATAAACTAAAAAGGCATAACACATAGATAAACCTTCAAACTTGTCCTCAATTGGCAAGTAAATGCTCCAACTTTGAGTATGCACATCTCAACTCATCTCCACTAGGTCAGTTAAACACTCCAACTTACAAAGACACCTCCAAAATCTATATGCCATGTCAACATCCGGTGTCCACAAGAAAGGGGATGAGTTGAAGTAGTCAGCTACCCGTTGAGACCAAGTTGAGGTGTCTAGGTGTACACTCTCCAAGTTAGAACACTTACTAGCCAGTTGAGGCCAAGTGTTAGTGTATGTTTATGTATTAAGCCAATGAAAAATGAGAAACAATAGTCAAACATAAAAATTTTATGCATCCTTTGTTATGTTTAGCTCTGGTTAATAAGATGCTAAACTGAATCACAAAGAAACCTAGCAAACAAATGTGACATAAACAGATAAAGGGTGGTTAAATAAGACAGAAAAGCAAACAAAAAAGGAGAAACAATAATCAAAGATAGAATTTTTATCCATTCTTGGTTATGTTTTGCTGTGGTCAATCAATTACTAAAGTGAAATCACAAAGAAAACTAGCAAACAAATGTGAAATAATCCGATAAAAGGGTGCATACTTAAAAGAAGACACAACAATAAACAACAACATAAAGAGATTTGTTTTAAATAGACCTAAGCTTTAAAATAAAAGGATTACACATATGGGAGCCGTAACAAGAAGGAAATAATACGAAATGCAGAGCATTACACAACATAAAGAAGGAAGAACATTAAGAACAACGAAATAATGTCATAACTGAATCACAAGAACACTGATGACAACCGAAATTGAAGAACAAGAAACCACCAGAACAGTGCTAATACTACAAAATGACAAGCAAAACTCAAAAAAAAATTGAATTTTTATGCAGTTTTGATTTTTGAAACGTACCAGTTGATTGATTCTGTCGCTTTGCCTGATTTCTGGTTCGCATTTTTTTTCGATGAATTTAGCTAAAGCATAATCAGAAGAGGCGCGAGCTATCTGGTACGGTTGAAACCTATGAAATACCCAAAACCCGGGAAGGAGGAGCACAATTTGCGATGTTCCCGTCGGTTTGCACGTATCTTCGACTAATTTAATAGATTATTGATCGCATTAAAGTTAGAAAGAACAATTGCATATCAACTTTTCCATTGAATTTGAATTTCAAATTAGAATCTAATTTAAAATCGAATCTCATGGCTCTTAATCATTTTGTATGATGACTGCGTCACAACATCGGATATTAAATTGTTCGTTTTTTAATTTTTCCTTTTACTTAAGTCATTGCAAGATTTTTCGGAAATAATTATTTTACTTAATCGGTGAGATAAGAACTAAGATATGTATATACTCTACTTTTTATCTTCATCACTAATATTACTCTTACATGTGATTGTTATTAGTGTTGATCTGCTTAGTTATTGTGTAAATATAGGAAAAATGTATAAATACCTTTAATTTATGATCGAAATGTTAAAGACATATTTATATTATAACTAAGGTCCTATTACTCCTGAACTTATTTTTATGAATAATTTTATATTCTTTTCGAGCTACGTATCATTATCTTGTGGGTCCAACACGTGTTGTCATTTTTTTTTTCAAGCTAGTGCCACGTAGGCTCAAAGGGATAGAAAATTATTTAAAATAAATAAATTCGGAATAACAGAACCTCAGTATAGTATAAGTTTGCTCTGTAATTTAGAGAATAGGTTGAGGGTACTTGTGTATTTTTTCGTAAATATATATTGTCTTTGTTTTAATTTGTTTATTCGATTTTAATTTGATATAAAAATTTAAAAGATAAAGAAGAAGTCTCAAACTAAATGTATGTAGTATGATTTGAAACATGTCAAGTGGATAGTTTGAATAAAGGATTTTCTAAGAAAAAAATGTTATTTTTAACAAACTAAAAAAGAAAAGTAAAATACATTGGTAGATGTTATTGAAAAAACTCAAAAGCAATTATAAATTAAAACTATTACAATACGATTTTGTTAGATCTTTTTATTATTTTTAAAAGTTCAATTTTAAATTTGTTATTTATTATATTTAAACTTAAATTTTAAATTTGTATTCACTTAAAGTTAAATTGTATATGGATCGTGAAAATTTGAGAAAACAAGTTACTCTGAAGCAAAAATTTGTTACTTAAATTTACTCTAAATAAAGTGCATGTCTAAAGTTTAATAATGTCAACACCACTAATTCAATAAAATATACGTGAAATTTGACTTTATCAAAATCATAATTTCAGTATCAAATAACTAAAATTTTACATTATCAATATTATAATTTTAATTAAAACATTTGAAATAAGAACTGAAAACGATTATATATCTAAAGTGCAACCACATTTGGCATAGTTAATAATATAACATTAATAAAATAACGTATAAAATTTAACCTAATCAATACAATACTTTCTTTTAAAATGTCTAAAATCAACCTATGATATGCTAGATCAAATCTTATGCAAATATATTTGATGTTTGATCTTTGACAAATAACACTTCAAATTAAAATATTCAAAATTTTCCAAGCTTCATACATTTTTTTATTATTTCAATATATTCGGTTAAATGTAATTTCTACGAAAAATACAATATTTAATTTTGATCATATCTTAAACAACAATCTCAAAATCAGGTATTCGTGCATTTCGCCCAAAGAAAAACAATTAATTTGGCCTTGCAAACATTTCAACAGGCTTTGTGTTGGGCCTAGAGATGAACCTTAGAGAGGCCCAAATAAACTTCCCTTTACCATTCGACCCGAAATCTAAATTTCTCTCTAAACCCTAATTACTCTTTCTCCTTCCTTCATTTCTCTGCATTTTCGGGCGAATAGTTGCAGATCTGTGCTTTCGTTGCGTGTTTCTACATATATTGGTAAGATTTCATAGCGTTTTTTAATTGGTTTTTTGCTGAAGAAAGTTGATTTTTAGGGTTATTTAATTACCTATGTTTTTGCTGATTTTCGGATCGTTTTGTTTGATTTGTTCATCTGTTTGTATCATGTGTAGAATAGTTTGTATTGTTGGTTCAATTGATGAATTTTGATCGCAAATTATTGGTATCGAAGAACAGAGAAGAGATAGGAGAGAAGTTTAGTGAGAAAACTAGCAGATTGTATTGTCATTTATCATGGTGCAATACATAAAAACCCGTTTAAAAGATGAAAAAGTACCTAAAAGCTAAAACGGGGCCAAAAGCGGACTTTCTTTCAAAAAACTTGACTAATAGAATTGTGAAATTAGGATAGGCTGAAAAATAAGAGAGAAGCTTAGGATGTTAAAGGGGTGTAAGCTCAAAATAGGCGTTTCTTATGTTGAAGCCAATTATATATATGAGTCTATTTATGCTTCTGCGAGTATGATGATGCTTACCACTAAATGAGTCAGTTTGCTCTGGATAAGTTGAAAGCAGTAACTTATTTCGACTGGAAAAAATTGGTTGGTCATGTTTGTTCTTTTCACGTTTCTCCTTTACTACATTGTGGAACTATATGGTAAGGAATTTTATCAGTTAGGATGAGCGTTCACTCCGAAGAAGTATGGAAAGACTTTGTCCCACTATAATGTTACAGTGCTTATCTATGAATCTACTGAAGGTCTGTATTAACGTCAATAGATAGAACAGCTTGCCTCACCCATGAGTGAATATTTCATAGTGGCTTCATTAGATCGTACATCTTTCTTGGTATATCTAGATAATAGGTAGGATCATACACTGGTAATGCATATGTGAATGAGTGCTTTCATAAACCAAAATGCAAATGAAGATGTACAAAATGGACAAAAAGAAGAAAGACTTACAGTACAGCTGAAATAAATGTGTCAATTAAAGTTGAAAAGGGGTTCGGTGACCAGTTCTGGTAAGAGTGGGAATGAGGGCAAAACCAACAAGTTGGAGTGGGGGAAGTAGGACCTCAATAATCAAGAATGACCCACTTTGTTTATTCTGAGGCACCAGTATCACTACACCAATCAATATTCCCAGGAAATTCACGGTCTAGAAAAACAAACAACAAAGGTGCATGGGGAGTATTTTGCTGGCAAGGAATTGAAAAAAAAATCAACTTTGCTGCTTTGGGTCTCTCTATTTTACCCACAAAACTCAATGGTGAATGGCTAATCAGAAAAATAGAAAATTGTGGGAACCATAAACTAGGAAAAGCACAACCCTTCAATTGTTCTTATTTCCCCAATTCTTTGATACACTTCTGAAATTTTCATGGCATATCTTGTGATAGACTTCTGAATTTGTTTTAGAATACTATTTCATTTTCTTTTCCCTTTTTTTCCCTTATGGTGTATGAAAATAACACATTATGCAATTTTTATGTTAGACAGCTTAATTAGTATTGGAAGTATTATATTTCATGTCAAATTAAAGAAAATTCAAGTTTATATCCTCCTGCTTGTGCGACTTCTATGTTGTTGAAGTTTGTAAAAAAGAGCCTGTTCAATAGGTGAGTGAAAAATAATTCAACAAGAAAGAACAGTTTCTTAATTTGTAGAACAAACTAAAGTAGCTTAGTATAAAGAGCGACAATGTCTTTTTCACGAAAGCCTTGTTTACTAAAGAGGCAGCTAGCTTGAGGAATTATCAAAAAATCCAAAAAGTTAACCTAATTTATCAACCACATATATGCTTGTCCCTGGCATATGTCTGTTATTTGCACTTTTACCACAGATATGCTTTTTGATATATATTCTACTCATAGTAAGCTGTCATTTAACATTTTAGTTAACTAGAGTGGTTTTATGAATACAACCTTCATTTGAATCTTTGCTTTTTCATAGTTTTAACCAATACAATGGATACTTGCTACACCTTCTGTAGGATTTTTGAACTCAGACTTCTCCAGCTGAAGAAATAGAGAATACAGTTTTCACTGACAAACGTAAGCTCCTCTATTTTCCCCTCCTATATTTTTACTTGTGTTAGTGTACTGCTGTGTTCTTTATTATACCTTATACGGTGTAACTCTTTGTGCATTGACCCTTATTGAACACTAAGATATTACCTTCAATAAAAGAACTTCACTAAAAGAACGTTACCTTTCTCAAAAAAAAAATTAAAAAAATTCACTAAATATTTGCCATCAGATGTCTGGCTTGGGAATTTGTTGAGTATGTTTTTATGTGATTCCCTTTTTTAAATACACGATTTAAAATGGTTTATCTGTTCATTTCCTCAATACTCCTTTTCCTTTAAGGAAATCCCACACTGGAAATAGCAAATGTTGTAGACCTGGGAGGACTTAATGAGGGTATATGCAGTTTGAAGTTTAGATTGTTTAGCTGGTGCCTGCATTCTCCATCCCTTTAAATGAAAAGAATCTTTGGAATGATGATTAAGGAGTATTCCATCTGATTTCAAGCTGATGCGTTACAAAAAAGCATAATAATTATTTTATTTTATTTTACTAAATCGGCAATTAGATAGTATAACGATTGCCTTGTAGTATGAGTATGACTTGTTGCTTATAGTCTTTCTATAACATGACAACCTGTAATCATTTTCTAATAATTTTTCTCACCTGCTGTATCTGTATACTCGTATTGGTGGGTAATGCTTTCTGTCAAGTGACTGACTGCTTTAGCCAACTGTGAAACTGACTTGATTATTTTAATTGGAAAGCCTTGGTGGTTACTAGTATTCGGAAGTTAGTCACCAAATTCTGTATCTTATATTGGTGTTAACAAGAAGATTGAATTAATCGGAGTCCGGAGATGATCCCCTGTATCGTCTTGCCTGTGAATTGAATAAGCTGACTGCTGTACGCAGGAATTTTTGTGAAATTTGAGGGAAAGGAAAACAAAGTCTAAAATATCCCATGAGTATTTAAAACAGCCAGAATTATTCAATGATTTTTCTTTTTGCTGTTATTTGGATTGTTTGATTTGTTCATCTATTTCTACATGTTTTGACATATATTAGTAAGGGTTTATTGCTTTTTAATCATGATTTTGCTTGTGTAGCTGTGGAAAGCTCGGGTTTTAGCTTTATTTAATGATTTTTTCTTTTGCTGGTTTTTGAATTGTTTGATTTGTTAATCTGTTTGTACATGTATTGGTAATCTTTTGTTGTTTTAATCATCTTTTGCTGTTGTAGCTGCGGAAGCTCATGTTTTTGTATTCAATTATTTTTGTTTTTGCTGGTTTTTGAGTTGTTTGATTTGTTCATCTGCTTGTATCATCTGTAAAATTGAGTGTACTATTTTGATTCTCTTAATTATTTTTTTCCATTGATTAACATGTTTTTGTTTTTCTATCAAATAGTTGAATATACAATGTACATTCGTTTTTGTCCACTTTGGACCTTCTCTTGCCATATGGTTTGGTGTGGTTCAACTACTGCTCAAGTATATCTCTCTGTATCATTTGTATATTTTGTTTTTTGGTTGCTAAAAGATTTCTATTGTAGGTGATTCGTATAATTGTGATGGGGAGTAGATTGGGAAGAAGAGTTGTGAACTTCGCAAATCTTCCAATTAAACTTCTCATGCCTTCCTCTTTCTCCAACATCACTGAGATCTCCCTCAAAACCATCCCCTCTGCTTCCAAGGTAACATATATTAATAATATTTATTAAACTACAAGAAGAACTACCCATCAATCTCAAACTAGTCGTCGATATTTCAAGTGTTAGAGCAAGTAAAATTTTGGGACCTTCTATCTTTGGGTTTTATTACCCTTTGAAAGATTAATGTGTTTAAAATTTTCGAAGTATGTATTCCAACTTGGCATTTTTATAAAGAAGGATCTTGAGACTTCCATAACTAATTGGATCTGATCTGCCTGTCTAGTTTTTGTGTTACCTTGTTGGTGTACGAATTGCTCATTTTGAATCTGTTGCTGTATGAAATGATTCCATTTATTTTAATGTTACTTTGAGGTTGTTCAAATTGCTTATTTCAAATCTGTTGCTGTATGAATAATGACGGGTTGAATGGGAACTGGGAAGTGCTGAGTTGTTTGTTTGCAATCCTTTGTGCTTCTTCCTGTTGTTTGATGTTTCTCTTAGCCCATCTGCAAAGCTGCTTAATATACTGGCCAATGTGCTGTCATCCTTTTGTTAATTTTAATTCGCCTGATTTGGGTCTTAGTCTGGTGATCGTGCAATAGTTATATAGATCCTACCAGTTAAATCTTTGCGTAGATGATTAGTTCTGCTTGTAGTATGAATTCAGATATCTGC
This sequence comes from Solanum lycopersicum, assembly GCF_036512215.1. NCBI lineage: Eukaryota > Viridiplantae > Streptophyta > Magnoliopsida > Solanales > Solanaceae > Solanum > Solanum lycopersicum. Next base: position 4,802,150 of record NC_090810.1, on the reverse strand, counting down.
CTGCGAAATCTTTGCAAAAATGAACAGAAATCTTTGCATATTGCTCGGAGGGGATCTACATTGCACACAAAGTAGTATTGGAAATTGTTCTCGTGAAAATAAATTGCTCTCTGATCTCTGCTCTTTTATTCTTAGAAGCTTTCTTGTTTTCTGGAATAAGAAGTGATGGTGAAATGTGTGTTTTTGGAGTAGTAGGTGAACTAGCTTTAGGTCACATGGTGATTTGAGTTAATAACTCATTGTCTCTCATGCTTTTTTCTCAAATGATTAGACTCCTATCATGAAATCTTTCAGTAAAAATCTCTATATTTCCCTCATGGTGCGTGCAAATAAATAATTTCTATATTTGTTGCTAGAAATGCATAATCTTGCTAGTCGGTGTTGAGTGCATCAGCTATATGAACTATTCTTGAACTTTGATGTATAGATTGAGATAAAAAGGGTTTTGGAGTCTCTCTACGGTTTTGAAGTTGAAAAGGTCCAAACCCTTAACATGGATGGAAAGAAGAAAAAGAGAGGTGGGCTGTTAATTGCTAAACCAGACTACAAAAAAGCTTATGTTACTCTTAGGAATCCATTATCTATATCGCCCGACCTTTTCCCTATCGGAGTGATCCAAGAGGAAAAGAAGAATATGAGCAAGAAATCCAAGTCTAGCATTGTTGAGGATGATGAACCTAAGAAGACGCATTGGCTTGACGAGAAGAAAGATGGAAGGAATCGGTCAGAGATGAGATTTGGTCGTGGCCGTGACCATCGTAGTGGACAGCGTTCAGATGTTGGCCGCGATCGTGGTGGAGAAAGTCGTGATGTTGGCGCTGCACCAGCAAAGTTTCCTTGGAGCAGTATGAGGTCTTATGCTCCTAGGTAGATCATTATTGAATTTTTATTGTGCCTAAGTAGATTATCTTTCTCTTCAGAATAATTGAATTTTGTATCAATGGTTGCTTTGGATCATTGGCATTGTGTTTAGTCCCATTATAATCGGATGCTGCTAGTTTACTTCCAACAAGTTATATGGAGTTCTATGTTTTTTTCTTCAAGCACAGTTGATGCTTTCTTTTGATAAATCATTTTTCTTAAGACAAAGTGCTATTAGATGTAAGATCTACTGTACCTTTGCGAGGTAACGTTAGTCTGCATATACTCCACCCTCCCTGTCTCGCTTATGGTGGTTGTTGTAGCTAATTGAAAATGAGAAGCAATAATCAAAGATTATATCGCTAAAATTTTGCACATAAGAATTCTTCGGGTATTCTTCGGGGTGACCCAGTGGTTTGGCCTTGGGATTTTCATATTGGATGTCTCAAGTTCGAAACCCCTTCCTAGCAAAAGCAAGGGGTTTGCCTTCTGGATCGACCTCGTTGCACCGGACTTGCCTAGTGCAGATTACCTCTCTTATGTGTTTTGCGAGTTATTGTATAAGAGCGGAAACACACTCAAAGAATAGGACTGCGGGTTTTCTTTGTCATAAAAGAAGTAATTTTTTTTACACATAATACATATATTTTACTTTTTGTAAAGCGAATAATCTAATCTATGCTATTATTTCAATAAAATGCCCCTAGTTCAAGAAAATCTCATAAATAACAATATTTTGTGTTCTTATTATCAATTATAATTATAATGACAGTTCGTATAATTATTAAATATAACAATAATTACCTAAAATATTCCCAATACATTGTACCAATTTGCTCTATGTGAATAGATACAAAGCGAATAAATCATATCCGACAAATCCTTAATACTCATTATATATCGTATCTAAAAAAAACTCTCACATTTACAAATAAATAAATGTATAAAGTACGTAAACAAACATCAAAAATTTTGGCGCTAATTACATCATTTTTCATTTTTTTTAAAATTACAATAATTTCAAATATTTTAGAACTCGAAGATACATTAAATTTTCACGCCATACGTAGCAAACAATACATCATGTAATTACGTAGTATATTTTTTATAAATACATAACATATATTTACTCGAAATGATAATTTTCCAACACGCTTTATATATTGGGCCTAATAGCAAACTTTAGAGAGGCCCAATAAGACTTTCTTATACAGGAAGTCGTCGAGTTCGTTGACTCGAGTACTATATAACCAATTTATACACGGAACAATAAACAAATTGCCCTAAATTGAAATTTTTCTCCAATTCCCTTTTGTTCTCTGAAACCCTAACAACATTTTTTCTTCTCTCGATCAAAAAATCTTCTCATCAATGGAGATTGTATCTTAAATCCTGAAAATTTCTTCATAATTACTCGTTCTCTTGTATTTCTCACCATATCCAGCGAAAAGTTGCAGATTTGTACGTTCGTGGCATGTTTCTGCATATATTGGTATTATTTGTTGCTTTTTTTTTGTGAACTTTTTTTGCTGTTGTAGCTGCGGATAGCTCATGTTTTAGCTTTATTCAATGATTTTTATTTTTGCTGTTTTTTTTAATTATTTGATTTGTTTATATGTTTCTATATATATATTGGAAAGCTTTCGTTGTGTTTTTTAATTGTTTTTTTGCTATTGTAGCTGCGGAATAGCTCAGGTTTTAGCTTTATTTAATGATTTTTGTTTTTGCTGGTTTTTGATTTGTTTGATTCGTTCATCTGTTTTTGTATGTATGGGTAAGCTTTTGATGTTATGTATCTTTTTGCTATTGAAGCTGTGGAAAGTTCATGTTTTAGCGGTATTCAATGTTTTTTGTTTTTGCTGGTTTTTGATTTGTTCATCTGTTTTTATCATGTGTAACCTTGATTGTATCATCTGTTTCTAAATATAAAGGTGAACTTTTGTCAATTGTAGTCGTGTTTTGCTATTGTAGCTGCAGAAAGTTCATGTTTTGGCCGTATTCAATGATTTTTGCTTTTGCTGTTTTTTTTCCTGGTAAATATTTCACGCGGACACAACCATATGTATATTTGCCACTTCTTTCTATATGTTTTAGATCCATGTTTATTAGTAATTCCTTTGAGATTTGACATTTATGTTGTCTAATTGTTGAAACATTTTTTTGTTTAAATGTCATTTTAAGATTCTACCCTTAGTTGGAACAGTTTCTAGAACATTTTTGTAGTTGTAGTGGTTTTTTTCTTGCCAATTGTTTTTGTTAAACATGATTTTGATAATCATTGTTAATGTGCTTTATTTCCTTTCTTACAGATTGGCTTTAGCTGAAATTTTCCTAGTCTGCTTACATCATCATGGCTTCACTGGATATGACCCTGGATGATATGATAAAAAGTCGGAGAAATACTGAGAGGGGTGGTAGGGGTCAAGGCAGGGCCCGACGCGGAAGAGGGGCAGGGGGTTCATTTAGAGGTGGATCATTTAGAGGTGGAAGGACAACAGGGGCTCCTCGTAGAGGGCCACTTGGCGTGAATGCTCGGCCATCAGCCTACACCATTGCCAAGGCAAGCTCAAAATTATTGCGAAATCTTATGATTTCATAGACACATCTGATATGCTTTATGAACACAACTGAAGGTTCTCTGCTTTTGTTTAGTTGACGTACAAGCAACTCTTGATTTTTTGGTTCAAAGGAGAAGTCCACTTTGGTTCAGCCATAATAAGCTGTTCAACTGTAGTGCAATTGTTGATGATTGAACTTTCTCCTTACTAAAGGATTTCTGATGAATTTTGATTTAAGTGGGAGACTCAGATGGCCCTATTCAGGCAAATCACTTCTTTGTAGGATGCTTCTTGGGGAGATTCATTAACTGAAAATTTAAGAGCCTTCACACCATTTAAACATCCCTAACCCCTAAATGTATAGAGATTGGAGGGAACTTTCTTAACCGTCTGTTATCCTTATGGTTGCAAGGAGAAGTCTACTTTGGTACAGCCATAATAAGCTGTTCAACTGTAGTGCAATTGTTGGTGATCTTTGAACTTTCTCCTTGCTAGAGGTTTTCTGATGGATTTTGATTTAAGTGGGAAATTCAGGTGGCCCTATTCAGGCAAATCACTTCATTGTAGCATGTTTCTTGGGGAGATCCATTAACTGATAATTTAAGAGCCTTCACACCATTTAAACATTCCTAAGCCGTAAACGTATAGAGATTAGAGGGAACTTTCTTAACCGTCTGTTATCCTTATGGTTCCAAGGAGAAGTCTACTTTGGTTCAGCCATAAGAAGCTGTTCCAACTGTAACAATTGTTGATGATCTTTGAACTTTCTCCTTGCTAGAGGTTTGCTGATGGATTTTGATTTAAGTGGGAGATTCAGATGGCCCTATTCAGGCAAATCACTTCCCTGTAGCATGCTTCTTGGGGAGATTCGTTAACTGGAAATTTAAGAGCCTTCACACCATTTAAACATCCTACCCCCTAATGTATAGAGATTAGAGGGAACTTTCTTAACCGTCTGTTATCCTTATTGTTTAGTAGCAATCACTCTAGTTTTCTCATTATTGGTTTAAAGAGGGAGTTTGTGGCTGTCTTCATGAATTCTACTTGCATTTTGTGGAACTGCTAAGGGACAAGATCTTCTGTTACCATCTCATTTCAAGGCATTTTTGCAAAGGTGGCTTCATTTGAACATCAGAACTGGAGCTCTTACCTTTTTGCTTAAGTACCTGATGTGCAGTGGGTCAATTCCTTTTAACTCCCATCTACACTTAATTCTGCATCGTTGACTTCTCTTTTGCTATTAGATTGCATTTTTTTGAGCAATTCAACTTAACTGGAAACTACGTAGTGCGATGAAACTTTGATGAAATGATCTACTGTCGAAGAATGGTGAATTTATCTAATTGTTTGGTAGCATGCTGACTTTTGCTTTCACACCTGTTAATCTTTCCGGCATGCTTGCTTCAGACTTTCCGCAGAACCAAGAATTTGCCATGGCAGAATGGTTTGTTTGAAGATAGCCTTAGAGCTGCAGGACTGTCATCAGTATTGGAGAGTGGCACAAAGTTATATGTTTCTAATTTAGACGTTGGAGTGACTAATGAAGATATAAGGGTACACCTTGAGCTTGTCTTCTCACATTATACCCTCCTTTGCAATAGATGTCTTTGAAGATTTTAAAACCTGTCTTGAAACACAGGAACTCTTTTCGGAGATGGGAGAACTAGTACGATTTGCAATCCACTATGACAAAAATGGACGTCCAAGTGTAAGTTATTCTGCTTTTCATTTTGTATTATGATGTTTTCAGGGTCTTTTTACTTGCTAAGTTGCTATATGTTTATTTATACGAATGAATCTGTTTATTTGCTGTTTAAAGATAACACTACAAGAATTTGTGTGTATTATTATTTAATGTGGAAGAAAGAAACATGATTGAATCATAACAAGATGAGGAGGAGAATGAGAAGGAAGAATATCACCAGCAGTTTGCTGATGATGTTCTAAGAGTTAAAGTCGTGCGAAGATTGGCATGGCTGTGAAAGGTATAGAAGAATAGATCCTACTTTAAGATGTCAAAAATTTTGAACCCTACACTACTGGCTCTTGGGAGATTTGGTTAAAAGAATTTGATATAATAAAAGATCTATAATTAATTGATATGTGTCTGTAAATTTTAATGGACCCTTTGTCTCCTGTTATTTGTTTCAAGACCTTCAGTTGTGGATTAATTGAATATACCAATTCTTAGTCGCATGCTGCTAGTTTACTCTTGGTAGGTCTTTCATTGTTATATTACCACTGCAGAAAATAAAATAGGCACTATCTCAATAGAACCACATATTTTCTCATATAGAGTTGCAGCAGTAAGCTATTTGGTAGTAGCATTTGTCTGTAGAGATTTGTCTTGAGTTCATAGTACTAGTTTGGTTTTGTGGAAATTTCCTAGTATGACTTGTAAACATGATATGAAACGATGCAAGAAGACAGTTCAATTTCTTTAGCCTTCAACTCTCGAGTATTGTATGAATTCAAGATTTGAAGACCCATGAAAAATATATTCTCTGATAACTTGGCAGTAATAAATTATAGTTAATAAGTGGGTTTGAAGGTATCGCAAAGGCTTTCAAATTGATTATGGATATAATTGCAAGCGGTTTTAGCAAAGTGGGACCATTGAAAATGGCCTACAAGTCCCTCTCACTGGTTTTCTAGAAAGTGCTGCTCTCTACTGTTTAATATATGTGTTGACATTTATTTTTGAAGGTCTTTTTTCCCTTGATATAATAGTGTCAAATCAATCTTTTATCCTTTTTCGTTATAATATAGTAGTGTTCAGGAAAAAGAAGTAGAGGATAGCACATGTCCGTAGTTGCATACATATGCGGATATGTGTATTTGTTGCTTTGGTCTTTTGCTTACGAGTTTATCAAATATTTTTCTGTATTTGGCTCAATGTTTCTGAATTTTATAATGCTTGTTTTTAGTTTTGTACTTAAATGTGAAGTTGATCTCATCTCAACTTTCAGGGCGCTGCTGAGGTGGTCTTTGCCAGAAGAAGTGATGCATTCCAAGCTCTTAAGAGATATAACAATGTGCAGTTGGATGGGAAGCCTATGAAGATTGAAATAGTTGGTTCCAACCCAGAAATTCCTTTGTCAGCTCGTGTAAATGTAGTTGGAGGAACCAACCGGAGGAGGACTGTGGTTATGGCGTATGTTAATCTATTAACCATCTCTTCCTTTGGACTGAGATTTTTGTTGTTTCATGTTTGTGTATGTTTGAATGCTAACCGTGTGCGCTTACATACTCGAAGCTCTTTCTGTGTATAAACATCTTATCAAAGGTTTTGTGCAAATGTTTTTTCTTTCTTTGAGAGTTGAATTTGTACTTCGATTTCTGCAGGCCAGGTGGTCCAGCTCGTGGAAGAGGAGCTGCTACTAGTCGTGGTTCTAGGTAAATCTCAGATGTGGTTTTTCTTGTTAGACGAGCTGTGCTCAACAATACATGTACTTTCTATAGGCGTAAAAAAAGAAAAATACATGTATAAATACGGACCAGTGGAGACGTTCAGTCTTCAGTGTGAGCTGTTTTTCATGGTTACATGTGTTAGAGAATGTGTATAACCTAGATTTCATTTTTCTTTTCACAGTCAAAGGGGCCGTGGTGGTTTGAGGAATGCACCTGGACGTGGTCGAGGTGGTGGTGGCGGTCGTGGTTGGGGTAGAGGTCGTGGCCGCGGTGGTAGGGGAAGTAGCAGCAGGGGCGCTGATAAGTCAGCTGAGGATCTTGACAAGGAACTGGACAGCTACCACGCCAACGCTGACGCCATGCAAACTTAGATATGGCGCTTCCATAACTTGTGAGTTAACTAGAAGAACCAATCATGTCTACTATGTCTCTGTATCACGTCACCAAAACTCATGCTTTCCAGTTGTAGTTTCTTGCCGTTTATATGATTGTACGATAAATCGATCATTTGATGAATGCTTTTTAATCCCCTAATGAACGTATCGTAAATAGAGTGGTTTATTTGTCTTCCCCATCTTCCTATGCAACTGTAGTTCTGCTTAAATTATGCATAAGGTAATTAGATTGTTCAATTGTACTCACATCCATTTGAGGTGATAAAGTTCATTGAGTGAAAACTTTATATTGCAAAACACTTGTATACCTGCGTTGATATTACAACAATAACGTAGTTAGTAAAATCATTTACATGTTGAGGTAAGTATCCGTTTTCTTTCTCCTGTTTCAACCAAACAAACCCGGTTTCATGATTTCGACCAACCTCGACGATGTCCTCCAATGGGAGTATTCCACGTGCCATGTTGATTTCTTCAAGAAGTTCAAGTGATTTCTTCATGCATATTAATGAATCAGTGTATGCTTCTGCATTTTCACGATGATGATCATGAGTTAACTATGACTTTATGGCAAGTTTGAGAAAGGGAAAATGAAATTTTTAAGTGATGGAAGTTGTCGTTGAGTGAGGGGTTTGGGAGTTTATGGGGGATAGATACTTATAGGAACCGAGGAACGAGTCAAGATTTGAAGTTTAAGAGTTTTGGATTTTACGCAGAGAAAAAGAGAGTATCAATTCAAGATATTAATGTCTTTATTTTCGTAACGTGTAAGTTGGAGAGATCTTTGATTTTAAATTATCACACTCTTGAATTTCTACATTTTCCCTGTGATACTACACGTTGGAGAGATCTTTGATTTAAATTATCACACTCTTGAATTTCTACATTTTCCCTGTGATACTATGTCAATTGCTTTTTGTGTACACTTATGTTGGTTACTGTGTGTTGATATTTTAATACTATGAGTAACAATTAACAACTTGTTTGGATGGTACATATAATTTTATAATGTATCGTATAACAATTAACAACTTGTTTGGATGGTACATATTATAAATATAATTTTATAATGTACCGTATTTTATTTGCATTATTATAATAAATACTCCCTAACGTTTGGATTGATCGTAGCATTTTTCGTCGTAGAAATAAGGTAAACACAACCACACCAAATTGACTTTCACATAGTTACGTAACGATGAATTTAACGATGGACCGAAGAAAATTGCTTTGACAAAAGTGAAGAGGATATGATGAGTCAAAAATTCAAACACATCATCATAGGAGCAAAAACTATGCAAAAACATTTCACAAACAAAACAAATAAAAATGCAATTACAACCACTTTTCATTTCTTTCTGTTTCTATATTCCCCTCTTTGGGGCTTTAGAAATTGAACATTCTAATTCATATATATTGTTTTACATAAGAAAAATGTACAAATAATTGAACAAGAATAATACTTTTCTTCAACCATCACAAAAAAAAATTTGAAAGAAAAAAAAAAATAAGAAGAGAGAGAGAGCACCTTCAAAGAGGGTTGTCATTCAGTACTACAACTTGCTTCTTTGTTCAATGTCAACTTCCCCGTTTCATCTTGCGCGAAAAGCTTCTCAACTACATCGTTCCAGTTAGTTCTTGCATCGGTGGAATGGCTTGTACTTGTGGATGCATCTTCTATAAGAAAAGCCGTCTCTGTTACTCCTCGCCCTGAGTCGTCCTCTTTGTGTACCGATAGTTCCTCATCTGTGTCTGTTGGCACGGCGTGTGGAATATTCAAAGTGACAGCTCTTTCTAGTGCTTTCTTGTGTTCTTTTTCTAGGGTATGCTGCCTTTCAATTCTCTGCACCGGTGGTGGAGCTGTCGGTGCCTCAGCACTTGTAGCCTCCTTGAGTCTCTGCAGGGAACCATATATTTCTTCAACAAACATTTTCAAGTAAATCAAAATGACTTTCTAGGATGCGGAAACATGGCAGCGTTTGGCACACTATTCTGCTCCTTTGGGATCTTAGGAATTGAAACAAATTCACGGAATCTTAGCTCACAGAAGGTCTAGTTTCACCTACATATGGAACAGTCACGGAGCGGGGTGTGTCTCTATTGTTCAAACTTGATAAGGCAAGACAAACACAGAATGAAATTCTCAAACTACTACCAAATAAAGCCGTGCAGTAACTAGATAGCTGCTATACACAATTTAACAACTTGATGAATTTAGAGATAAGCGGGCATTGTTTAGTTGGCCGTGGGAGAAATGCTATTATACCCCCAAAAAATAAAAAAAAATATGACTTTATATCAAGGAGAACACCATGGCTTATACTCACCCTGGAAATTTTTGGTGAGTATTAGTGTAATTAATATTCCTAGAAATTTTTGGTTCCTTTCGAGGGATTACCATGAAGTTCGTTACGCCTTAGAGGCTCATATGTCAATGTCTGCACGTCTGTTGTCATATTTACTAGTGAAAACTGATATTTGAAGGGGAAAAAAGACACAACTCGCTTCTTTTCTGATTCATGAAAAAAAGCCTAACATTAGGCTCGTCTCTTTTGACTCTTCAGACTTGCAATGAAGGTAAGACATTTAACTCACATGTTTGATCGAAATGAAATCATTAATGATGATTTCGTTCTCTTTTCAAATGGAAAAATATCCAGAAGTCACTTACCGCTAACGCCTTCTCTGATTCTCTTTGTATCCAAATAATTCCGTGATCAGATGTTGCATTGCATGACAGCACAATATGCTCAAATCTTCCATCAACTGGGATGGCAGTTCTAACATCTGGAGGGAATCTCCCACATCTGAAGAGAAACAAAATATGATTAAGAAAAAGTAATAAAGCATCAATGTTACAACATCAGCAAATTGATAAATCAATTACAAACTGGCTTTCCAAAATTTCACCCAAGAGCTCAGCTTCCAAAGAAGTTGCAACAAAAGAAGATCTCTTTTTCTTTTTACTTAGAATAGAACAAGCAGCGGTCAACACCGGGTACCCCCAAGATTTCATTTTGATGAGATACATAATAGCAGTAAACAATCTGTTCAATAACTCTGAATCTAAGCATGCATAGTATCAAATGGTTTCTCCTTTCAATGAAGGTGTTTGACTGGGCACCGAGTTTAAGAATAAAAGGAAGACTTTTGAAACTTGTAGTCTAAAATAAGTCATAGATGTTAGTGTGTGTGTGTGACTATCAATCATCTCATTAAGCATAAAACGGAGATTAAAGTTGACATTGTTAGTAAATATAGAAATTTTTATTTTTATTTTTTTGAACATGTAACAAGAAAGGTGTCTTTCTTTTCGGACCGACTAAAAAGGAAAGAGTGCTCTATAAATTGGGATAGGGGAGTACAACACAGCGAGCAGTAAAGTTCAGTAAGTATTGATCTCTGATCACAGCATGAGAAAAATAAGACTTTGGCTCCACTCTCGGGCAATTCGTAATGCACTTGAGAAGAAGACCGCAAACACGTACTAACTAAAAAGTTTAAGCTAAAACTTTTGGAATGTAAACAATCAGGTCTGGTCAAGTACTTAAGTCTGTTAACAGAACGGCTATGTGTCCAATCATTAGCCTCTATATATGACACAATTAAGAAAATCACATAAGGTGATTTCTAGTTGAACTAAAACTAAAGGCTTCTGAAAGATGGGAATTTAAAGGCAGAATTCACCAGTAGAAAATGGCAAATCATGGTAGGCAATAGCAATACAAGAACTCTGTCTGGCTAGAAATTTGGGTTCAAAAATTTGGATGCGTAGATGGTGTATATCAGTTAGCTAGCATAAGTGATTTGACTTGTGTGAACTTCTCTGTAGTTAACATTGTAAAAGGTATACAACTACACCTCCATGCCTACAACAACAATAACTACTTAGTGTAATGCCACAAAGTGGGGCCTGGGGAGGGTACACCGTATGCAGACTACCCCTATCTCGGAGGTAGAGAGGTTTCCAAGTAGATCCTCAGTTCAACGAAAAAACAGTCCAAAGCAGCACGGTAAAAAGAAAAAACAGAAGTGAAAGAAGCCAAGGCAAAATTCTATAGACAACATGATAAATCATCTTGAACAGTAATCACAAGAAAATAATATGACAATCAAAAGACGCATTAAACAACAGATAGCAACCAAACTCAAAGTACAAGAAACTACAAGTGTAATACTACAGACTAATTGTATGGAAGGATAAGCGAACACCTTCCATGTCTCTTCTACGAATATAAAATCTGAATCAAGCAAAGATGATTATTAGCAGTTAATTACTTTGTTCCATGCCCTAGTGACTGTGCATGCCTACAAGTTCTTCTTGGTGTATTTAGTCCAGAAGCATTATTAACCTTTCTTTTCTAGAGTTCCATTCGGTGAGAGGGGCATCAAATTTTGATGCAATGCTAAATCAATTCTACTCCGCATTGCTCTATTAACAACAGGAACTAACATAGTTCAAATATGAAAAGGTTTCAGTAACATCTTGAATAGTTCAAAAATGCTTCTTAGTCCAAGACGTCAGGTGGTATGTTGCCAAAGTGAGGTCATACATCTGAACCTATTGATGCAAAATTCTAATATTTTATCCTCGGAGCAAGCGCTCTGCATTTCCACGTATGACAGGATTGGAATCTTGCCAATGAGGAGGAAAGGGTGTCTAAAAAGCAAATCCTCTTCACAGATCAAAAAAGTAAAAACTGCCTGAAAACAGAAGTACAGAATGGTAAATCAATATTTTGAATGTGATTTACCTGCAAAATTTTCTTTCAACAACGTGATACATTCGACCAGGTGCATATAATCTTCTTGGATCTCTGAGTTTCCTACCTTCTGGTATGAAGGTATCTCTCAAGCACACCAAAAATAACAAGCATGGTAAACTGTTGAAAGCATCAACGCCCAGTTTAAGAGATACTTATGACAATTCATCCATAGCAAAAAAAGCACGAAAGGAATTTAGGAAACTCAAGGGCTTTGCTCTGCACCCAAAGAGTGTAGGATAATTGAACTAACCAGAAGACGGATTTGAATATATCTTCCAGGGGGGTGGGAGTTCGTGGTAAGAAATCATCCTGAAGAAGAAGAAGCCAGAATAGACGTGTTAATTCAGAGAACATGATTGCTTCATAAGTTCCATTTAGCAATAAGGAACAAATCAACGCCTTGTATTGCCTTCATGGCTTTTAGCCAGCAATATTTTTAAATTCCCGGATAAAAACAGCACAAACATGGTTTGAGTAATTATTTTACTGCAATATCCTAAAAGTTTGACTGCCCCATCAACTATTATCTGACAGAAATGAATTAGCATGACATTGATAATGGTTAGATACATCATAGTAAACAGCCTGAATCAGCTATGTTTGGTCTGAGGTAAAGAGCGGAGGCTGTTCCATTTCCGGTCAGTGGATTGACCAAAATTTCCCTTGCTAGACATACCTTTTGTTTATTCATATTTTCTTAATTTGGATTTTAACTAATTGTTTGGGTCCACCAGAATCAGAAGTTGAAGCACACTAAACACATGAAAGACATACAAATGTCCCTTCTTCCACTCTAATGGCTTCGAATTCCCCCTCGTTATCGAAAGTTGAAATATTTAGATCCAATTATTTATTCTGTATTATCTATAAGATATGAGTTGTAAGAGAAAACTTCAAATGGTACCAAACTGAACAGAACAAGATAGGATTTAGACAGAATGAACTGAAATGAGCTAGTTTTTGGGACAAGAGGAACTTTATGCTAATTCGACAAAAAAAATTGACCATTTGGAAGTGTCAAATAGTCTGACTTTGCATTTCGGACTATGTCCCAAGTCATGATCCTGTAATATATTGGTTATAAGCTCATTATGCAAACTTTAATCTACATTAAGTTGGTCGTTATATAGAAGAACTAAAAACTGCCATAGGTTAGTGCAACTGTCTCCTGAAATTCATCTGATGGCTATCATACACAAGTTGCTCCCTATAAAATCCCGTAAAAACAAGGTACAAATGATAGACCCTCGGCTCAAAAGAAGTGTAGACAGAACAGGATAAAAAGGAAAACAGCGACAACATAATAGCAAAATAAAAAGAGCTAATGAGCATAAGATACTACGTAATGCAAAATACTACTACTAAAGGGATGCAACACGAGGACTTCTCTGGGGATCACCCATCCTACTTCTACTATATGTACATGCCAACACATCTTGACACAAAGACAAACTATAAACAAGAGACCACATTTGTCTGCAATAAATACAAGGACAGGATGATAGCCAACGCATTTTCACCATCCACTCATCACAAGGTGATTGCAATAGAGACATTCAAAAAACTTCAATCCGCTTCTACATTTTAGGACTTTTAAGTTATCAGCATCAAATTTCGATCTTTTCCTCTAGCCTCCTAATGCCCAAAATTATTACTAGATAAATCAACAGAACGAACATATATTTTAGTCTAAATCACACTAACAGCATATCCAACATTTCCAATCACAAGCTAATGTACAACATATTAATCAAGCAGTAATATTTTTCTGAATATGTTGCTAAAGCATGATTGTAACAAACTAGAATAGGCAAATCAATAACGACTAAACCAACTCACCTGCAAAACCACTGAGTGGATAACATCAGCATATTTAACAGCCAAATTGAGTGACATACACCTAGCAGGAGCAACAGCATAGCAACGGAGTGAACTCCTTGGGATACCCCCTAATCTATCCCCGTGATTCGCCGCAATTATAGTCAACAATGATGCAACTCCAGAACCCAAAGAATGTCCAACAAATATCATCCTGTAACTCTTCCCATTCTCAACCCAAAGCCTTTTCAAAGTCTCGGATTCTTTATTCAACATCCAAATTGCTGCCTTCAACAACCCATGATGCACATACCCACCATCAAACATCTGCTTCCCAAGCTTATTATCCATCAAGACTTTATAATCACTTTCTTTAACCAAATTTAAACCCCTAATGGCTACAACAATCTCATGGTGCTCATGATCAAGGTAAATCAAATAAGGTGGAGCATTACCTGTGGGAAAAATAAACAATATTAAATGAAAATATTGTTGGAAATAAATAAAAAAGAAGCAATATAATTTTTTATGAGTAAATGCACACAATGGCGGAGCAAGAAATTACGTAAGGGGATTCAGAAATACTAAAACATCACACCACCAATGATTTGAACCTGCACCTTAAACTAACTTTGAAACCCCCTTTAACACTATACAAAAAATTTCTCACATCTTTTTCCCTTTTTGCACAATTTCATTTTCAGGCTAAGGGATTCAATTGAATTCCCTTGTAACTAGCTCCTACCCTACATGTATCATTTTCTCCATATAGTATTGTGCTGTTTTGATGCTTACAATGTTTGTATAGATTGTATCGTTTTCTGTCATTACGTAATGCCACACTTTCAAGAATCAACATACAGTATTATAAATAAAAGTAGGATATGGGGCAAAGTTATTATAGAAAATTGTGAGAAAAGGATAAAATAGGTTCGTTAAATAATAAGCAAAGACAATATAAGAAGAAAAACAAGGTAACGACGCGATCACACCAAAATGAAACTTTTCATCTAACTTATCAACAACGGAATTAATGATACAATACAATAACATTTACGTATCAATCAAAACAAACATCGTATTCAAACTAACAACACAATATGATACGATAGGTAGCAACCATCCAAATAAGGTGTTAATGACGGATTTAATGATATGATTAAGTAACAATCAAAACAAACATGGTAGTTAAACTAACAACACTACACAATTACGTAACAACCATCCAAACAAGCTGTTAATGAAGGGATCAATGATACGATACGATTATCATTCAAAAGTCAAAACAAACATTATACTTATACTAACAATCCAATACAATAGGTAACAACTATCCAAACAAGTTGAGTCGTCTTAGACACTGTCCTAAGAAACTAATTCAGCAATGCGAATAAAAAGTTTACCGAGTGTGTCTCGATACGTCACACGCTTCACCACCCAATCAGCGTTAAGCCTATATCCTCCTTCAGGTGGAAACTTTGGGTTATGAAGGTCATCTTCATAAACAGCAAGAATTGTACGGCAAAGACGAGGAATAGGTTCAAATTCATCATAGGTTGCTGGAGGCCACGTGGCACTGTCATCATTGCCTATGTAAGTACAACGTTTCCACACCCAACGCATACATCCTAAAACCACAACACACTCAAATCCACAAGCAACTGACATTAATTAAGCTTAAAGTAGAAAAAAAAATCAACAATTTCTACTACTAAAGATTGTATTTTTTGAGGTTTATAAGTGGAAATTTCAAATGGGGTTGCAATAATTTACAAGAAAAAGTGATGGTTTAAGATTTTCTGGTTTTTTTCACAGATTGTATGAAACTGGGGGAAAAAATTAAAAAAGGTATTAAAAATCTCAAATTTTTACATGGGCATACTAAAGATTGTGTTTTTTTTAGATTTACAAGTAAAAATTTCTGTGGGGTTGCAATAATTTACAAGAATATGTGATAAATTTAGGAGTTCTTTTTCCAGATTGAATGAAACTGGGAAAAAAAAACTAATCAAGAAAGCACTAATTTTTGTATGGGGATGCTAAAGATTGAATCTTTGAAGTTTATAATGGAAAATTTCAAGTGGGGTTGAAATTTATTACAAGAATATGTGATGGATTTAGGATTTTTTGACTTTCTTTTTTTAGATTGAATGAAAAACTGAAAAAAAAAATTAATCAAGAATGTATTTAGAACTATTTAAAAAAACCACTTATAAACTTTGTATGGGGATGCTAAAGATTGATTCTTTGAGCTTTACAAGTGGAAATTTCAAGTGGGGTTGTGAGGATTTACAAGAATATATATAAATATAATTTTTTTGGTTTTTCTTTTAAAGATTGAATTAGCAAGGGAAAATGAAAGAACATAATAGAGCTAAATGTGTTGTTTGGTTGGGGGTGGGGTTGGGGTGGGGGGTGGGGGGTGGGGGTGGGGGCTATGTGAAAATGTCACATGGATTTAAGAAAGAATTATGACATGAAAGATTATTTTATTTTGTTTTATTTTATTTTGTCAAGGTTGAATACAGAGGGGATTGATTTGATTCTATTTTGGGTTTTGGCTTAAGGTCTAAGTATGTGTGTTGTGTTTCACTTTTTGTGCTAATGATGGAATGGTCAATTGAATTGTTCTTTGTACTAATTCAAGATTAATTAGGGGCTTAGACATATACATTTAAAATTATTTGAAGTCGAAAGTTGATAATAATATTTAATAGGAAAACACATAAGTATTTTCAGAATTTATGTTTGAAATTTCAAAGATACATTCGTACTATACAAAGGTCTATTACTTTTCTAAACTTATTTTATAAATAATATTCTATTCCTTTTTAGTCTACGTGGCACTAGCTTGCAGACTAAATCAACATGCGTTAGGCCCAGAAGATATGTCAAGTAAGTCAAAAAAGACTAAAAAAATATTTGTAAAATGTGTTTCGGAAATTTTGAACATAGGTTAAAGAGGTATTTATGCATTTTCTCATATTTAAAAAGTAAACCGATATTTGATTATACATTCCAATGATAATGAAGTATATTTAGCGTCATTTTTCAAGTAAATTTTGAAGAGTTGTATACAGATTTTAATTCTATTTTAAATGGTACAAAAACTATTTGCGACTCTTGTGTCAAGAATATTTTAAGAATGAAAATGTGTTTTTACTTATTTGAAAAACTTATTTTCGAAACTTATAAGATAATTAGTCCAATACAATGAAATAATACATTTTGAAAAAATAATTTAGTTTTTTTTTTTTGTGTGTAATTTTTTAGCTTTTGGTTCAATGGCTTTGGGGGCTGCGTGGAAGGCATTTGAATAATTGAGTGGGAACAAGGGAAGGGACAAATGCGCCGTGTGGTGTTTGATTACTTAACTAATTTTCCACGCTATCAAAGTTGTATACACTTTTTCAACAAAGTGAATATCTTTGTATATAACGTGAATTGTGGTAATATAGTTGAGATTCTTTCGTCTAAAATTAGAAATTTCGAGTTTAAACTTTTAAGAATGAAAAAGATTTTGTGTTTATCGCACATTATCATTCGAGGAAATGTGTCAATATAGTCTTTTATAAGTTTGGATTTTATAGTTGTATATCGTTGGCTTGAATGATAATTTGTTCCGTCATATAGTTTTTGGACATTATTCATCTTCTAACATAACATTTAAATTTATCAAGCGGGTACATCCAGTTCTTGTTTCGCTCTATATTAGGCCTTTATTATTATTATCTTATTTATATTTTAGCTGTCAAAAACTAAGCGTGTTAAAAATGTCTTTAAAATTAAAATGGACAAAAATGATCCATGATAATTTTCTTTTGTATTAATTTTATTTATATATATATATATTTTTTAGAGGAATTAGATACAAAGTAATACCCAATCTTTTTGCAATTGAGGCTAGTCAAGATATAATTATATAAAAATTAATTAAACACATAGTCAATGTCTGATTTTGGTGATATTTCCATGCTAATTCCACATTTATTCTTCTAATCTGACCATTCAACAAGTTTGAGAAGGTATTTGATTATCTTGATTACATATGGCTTAGGAGAAAGGGGGATTTGATATGCTTACATGAATATATATTTAAATTTGACCTTAAAACAATCGGAATTTAATCTTCTATGTCTGTGAATTAAAGAAAGGAGGAGCTAAAAGTCTTTGCCCAACTCTTCTTCGAGGGAAACAGTCTTTGATGGCGCTCTTGCTCGACTTTTCGTGAATTTTAGCTGGTAAATAAATATTTTTGATTTATGAATACTTAAATATAGACATTTCAATTCATTTTCACATGTCAATTGAACATTTCAAATTACAAAACACAGTAGGGACGAGTTAAAGTGTTTTACCTATCGATCGAGATTAAGTCATTTAAACGTATATTTTTAAAATTAAAGTATTTATTAACTATCAGTCAACGCTAAACTTGGTTTATGTGTTTTTTTATATAAAAAAAACTCACTATTAAAGTGTGAAAAATAGTTTTAAAGTCTAATATAGCAAACATTATAAAAGGATTAAGAAATAAGAAGAAAAGACTCCCTACCCCACTTAATCTAGATTTTTTCAAATTAGATGTCTTTATAAGTTCTTTGGCCATCATCTAGAACTTTTTCAAATGCTACATTAATTTATTTCTTTGGTCAAAAATTAGATTATTATTTACCTATAATTAATAAAAAATGAAAATACATTTGTATCGAAGATATAATATAATTAAATAAATTATTGTTCATTATTCTGTAAAAGTCTAAATTTTTAAATGAAATAATCACGTATTTTTAACATAATGTGGTTCAAAACTTTTGCCATCACTATTATTGATAAAAACATACTTTTATGTTTCAATCATGAAATTATAGAATTAAGTATACATGTGATACAGCATGTTAAAAACATAAATAAAAGTACATTTTTTCTAACATTTAGAGTTTAAACTTTAAATATAATAGTCTCATAATTCAACAATTAAATCTTGGGTCCTTAAATTAAAATAGAAGCATAATAAACTGGAAAATATGGATGGGATTTTTTCTTATTTTAGCTAATTTCTCTTCTACCTCATCTAACAAAATCAAAATTCTAGAAGAATGTTTATTTTTACTAAGAACATGAATAAAATTTATTAAAATATATAGCATTTTGTTGATCCTCAATCTAGCGATAATATCTTGAAATTACACTATTGTTATTGTCATTTAGATACACATTCTATGTATCAATAAACTTACTAAATTATGTATCAGTTATTTATAAAATTTTAAATTATCGAAAATTAATTTTTTAACACCAAAAAAATGATATATCATCGCCATATCATCATTTATGGATCATGTATATGTCACGTGAAATTTTAAAATACAGCGAGCGAGTGTACGATTATATTTAGGGTATATATAGTGATGGTACCATTATAGTCTAACAAGTCGAGACCCTTTTCTTCCTGCCTAAATCCAAAGCAAAAACAAATACATTTAATTATCTAAAATCAGTTGGCCAAATCAAGAAAATTTTCAACCATTAAGAAGAAACTCCTAACTACCAACAAACTAAACTTTTTTAATTAACACGATCGTGATAGAGTGATAAGTATTCTTTTATTTTTAATCAGAAATCTCGATTTCGAGTGTCTCCGGGTGTGGTGTCATTTTTGTTAGGTAGCGTTTTATGGGACTTTTTATTGCGAATCCAGATTTAATCGGATTCTAATATAGATACTGAACATCGAGTGAAAAACAAAAAAAAAAGTTTGAATTATACTTAGCACTCAAGATTCTAAGGTTTTCCCATTATTAAGACAAAAAATCAAATCCATCACCTACTATGACTAAACTTGAAGTACATGACATAGACTAAAAAAAAATTGTTATGCAAATTACATTCACTACATACTTATTATAAATTCTCACAATCAATTGCAACATTTCTCAAGTACTATCTCAGAGTTTTCATTCACTCGAAACTAATTTCTCTACTTTTTATAAGTCAGAACGAACTTTTTCGAGTAGTACGAAATGGCGAATTTAGGTCAAGTAATTGTTGGATTGTTGATTATTGGAATTGTTGCATGTGTGGATTCAGCTGAAGAACAAGTTGTTACATATGTATTTGGTGATTCATTGACTGAAGTTGGGAACAATAATTATTTGCAATCATTAGCCAAATCTAATTTCCCATTTTATGGTATTGATTATGAAGGTGGAAAAGCTACTGGTAGATTTACTAATGGAAGGACTATTGGTGATATAATATGTAATTTCTATGAACTTTGCTTAGTAAACTTATTTATTTTCTATCGTTTTTTCAGGTGACATTCAGACAGATCGGATTAAGCTATATTGTTTGATTCTTTAAAATAATGTCATGCTTTTATCAAATTCTCCAATATACATTAATTTTTTAATAGCATTTTGAAAAATCTGAACAACATACATTAGCACAAATCAAATTAAATAAATAATCATGATTTAACTCGTATAAAATTTGATTGAGTCAAAAGTAGAATATAATAATGAGTCATAATGTTAACTCACATTACATAATTCACAATCTTCATGTTCTATGCATATATAATTTGATGAGTCATTTCGAGTTTGTTAGGTCAATACAATAAGTATATCGTAGTAAAATTACTTTAAAAGTAGGAATTTTCAAATGACGTTTTTGATAGGATTCATTAGTGTTAAAGAATGACAAAAGTCCCACGTCGGTGGTTATGAGACAGGTGGACTCCTTATAAGGCTTGGACAATCCTCCTTCCTTTGAGCTAGCTTTTGGGGTGTGAGTTAGGACTAAGACCTAATTTCACATGGTATCAGAGCAGGACCCGTCTCACCCGATGTTGGTGTCTCCAAAATCAAAATTGTTCACGCACCAGATACGAAGCACTGGAGATATTCATTCGGATACTTAAAAAATGAGTTGTTTTTAACATATATATATTTTTCCTCTTCAACTTTCAGCTGCAAAACTTGGGGTTCAATCACCACCTCCATATCTTTCTTTAGCACCAAATGATGATGCAATTTTGAAAGGGGTGAATTATGCATCTGGTGGAGCTGGAATTCTCAATGACACTGGAATTTATTTTGTAATAATCATTTCATTTTTTTTAAAAAAAAAAATTAATTAATTTCATTTCCAATTGATTCTAAATTTGTTATGTGTACATAATTACAGATTCAAAGAATGACATTTGATGATCAAATAAAAAGCTTTGAGAAGACAAAAGAAGCAATCAAGGCTAAAATTGGACAAGAGGCTGCAGAAAAACATGTTAATCAAGCTATCTATTTTATTGGAATGGGTATGTTTGTTCATTAATTACGTTGCTCAGACTCTCCTGAAATACTCTCACGCATATCCATGTCAGATTCCTCGTTGGAAGATCTGATATGCACTTGTCGATATTTTTAAGAAGTTTAAACAACATATAAATAATACAAACGAATATTCGTTTGTTTTTCTCTGATCTGATATCAAGTTTGTCACATTTTCAAGGTAGCAATGACTATGTCAATAACTTCTTGCAACCCTTCTTAGCTGCTGGGCAACAATACACACATGATGAGTTTGTAGAGCTTCTAACCTCAACTTTAGGTGAACAATTCACAGTAAGTTATACAAAATTTAATATAATATTATCAGTGATACAAGATTTTATATCGAAAAAAATTAAAGATTAAACTTTTTTACACGATTAATTAACATTTATTTTTTTTTAATTTTCTTGAATATTTTAGAATCTTCATCAACTTGGAGCAAGAAAGATGATTTTTCATGGACTTGGACCATTAGGTTGTATTCCATCACAAAGGGTGAAGTCCAAAAGGGGAATATGTTTGAAACAAGTTAATTTATGGGTACAAGAATTCAACTCAAAAGTGGAAAAATTAATTGTCACTCTGAATAAACATCTACCATATGCACAAATATCATTTGCAAATACTTATCCAATTGTTCTTGACTTAATTGAGAACCCCACATCTTATGGTAAGCTCAAAATCATACACCTTTTTATACATTAGTTTTTGCTTATACAACTTATATACTTACTTTAAGTAGAAAGGTAATTCGAAAAAAAAAAAACATCTTTCGATATAAAACAAAGTCTAAGCATGTTTTTTTTGTAATCGAAAGAGGATAGGACATCTGAATATATTACTAGACATTTACATACATTAATAGATATTTGAATATATAGATGAGGAATATATCAGAATAATATCTGGATGTATAGGTGAGAAAAGTAAGCAAGAGGAGGATATATGTATCAGCAAAAGTGTAAGACATGTTCCTTTGTAACCGAAAGGGGATAGGACATATGAATACATACAGTACTAGACATTTGGATACATCAATAGATATCCGAATATATAGGTGAGAACTGTATCAGAGTAGTATCTGGATATATAGGTGAGGAATATATTAAATATTTTTTTAGTACGGAATTTTAGAGATCGTGATATAATAAAATGTATATTTAAGTGATTTTCTTTTTCAAAAACTTTTGATTAAAGATGGAAAAAAATACATATATTCCGACATAAATCATTATTGATCTTTCCTCTTTTCAATGACCAATAACCAATTTTGGATACAATTTTTTTTGTTTTTTTTTTTGTATTTATAGGTTTCAAGATATCAAATACATCATGTTGTAATGTAGACACAAGTGTTGGAGGATTATGTTTGCCAAATTCAAAACTATGTAATAATAGAACAGAATATGTATTTTGGGATGCATTTCATCCAACAGATGCAGCAAATGCAGTGCTTGCAGATAAAATTTTCACCAAATTATTTCATCAAGCCTCATCTAGCCCCGCGCCAGCACCAGCACCAACACCAACACCTCGAAAATTTCTTGTGACATCAAAAAATCTCAATTGAAAAAGCAAATATCGTTTTAAGAACAAATATAATTATGTTTTCGTATTGCTTTTGTAATTTTTGAAAATACAAGACCAAAAAATTACTTGATTTATCCATCTAAGGATCGAAATTGTCAATTGTCATTTATTCTACTTGTATTTAGTACACTTTAAATGGAAGTTTATATTTGATGATTAATTGTCACTTTATTTTTTAACATTATCGATATTCAATAAGTTTCTCTGTGTTTGATAAAAATATTTTTTTATATATATATATATGGTGATAGATGAGAAGATGATTTTTTTTTCTTATTTATTTAAGTTAAAGTTCATGTGTAAATTGCATAAACTATTTGTCTTTGGCTGCAAATATCTATCTCCGTAATATGAGACTCGATTAAGATGTTTAAGTGAAATTCTTGAACTAATTATGAAAATTATCTATGTATTTAATTTTTTAAAAAAATAAGGAAGAAATTAGAGTCCGGAGCCTAAAGGGTATAAAATATTAACAAAAAATTCAAAACGATATATAAAATTTTATATTAACCAAAACGGAAAAATCGCTGGAACAACAGTGATTTACTCCACCGTAGCAGCGATTTTGCAAAATGTGATTTTTTTTTTTAAAAAAAAAAGAAATTCAAATCGCTACCTAGGCAGCGATTTTCAATTTTATTTTTACTTTTTTTTTTCTTCTGAAAATCATTGCCTAGGCTGCGATATTCAATTTAGTTTAATAAAAAAAATTAAAAAATAAATAAACTTGAAAATCGCTGCCAAGATAGCGATTTGAATTTCTTTTTTTTTTTTTAAAATCACATTTTGCAAAATCATTGCAGTAGCAGCGATTTTGCTTTTTCCGGTGGAGTAAATTGCTATTGTTCCAGCCATTTTTTCGTTTTGATTAAAATTTTATATACCATTTTGAAATTTTTGTTAATATGTTATACCCTTTAGACTCCAAACTCTTAGAAACTATACCGTCTACATTGTAAAGAGAACATAATGATGCCAAAAGAAAAACATTTGCTATTAAATAAAATTCACAAACTCCAAAAGATTATGTATCATATTATAATTTTCTTATACAAAGGAAGAGTCCTAAAATTATAATAGACCTTTTTTTAAAAATGGCAATAAGAAATTAATTATTAATCTCAAAATGTAAAATGGATACATCAAATATATACTACACATAAAGAGCACAATAATTTTTTTTTCAACATTGCAAAAATATTACTATCTTGGTATAAGAAAAAATGCATCCAAAAATGGTCTTTCACTTGGTTCTTTTGATGATATTTGTTATTGCTGCAAATGGTCAAAAAATTATTATTACATGTGATGAAGCTTCTTGCTTAAAAGAATGCCAAGAAGCTTATGGATCCAAATTAACAAAATCTTATTGTGTGGAAACATTACTTGGAAATGTTTGTATTTGTGAACACAACCCAATCATCCATAAAGGATCAAGGAAGAGTTTACATATGTTATAAATGAAATTAAAGCAAATAAAATAATTTCTTTTTCATGTTTATATATATATATATATATATATATATATATATAATTGCAGTTTCTAATGTTTAATTTAGATTTTTCTGAATTAACTATTTTATATTTTGGAAAAATTACATGAATTAGTACATTTTAATAAATAATTACTGATCTTAGCAATAGTTTTTATTTATGATCATTTATAGCAATACTATGTTAACTCTGTAATATGAATTATGTATGTCATATATATGAATTGTAATTATTTTTTGAAATATATAATGTTTTTTTGGTAAGAATTTGACACATTGTATTATAAGTGAATTAAAATGTGTGATAATGTATTCATCTATCATTAAAACTTGTATTATATGTGAATAATAAATTATTCTTTGTAATATGTATTAAACTTGTATTATAAATGAATTAAAAGTGATCAAGTAAAGAAAAAAAATGTTATTACTATAAATGGTAAATATTTTTTATCAGAGTATATTTATGTAAGTTTCCCTGTCATGTTTAATTTATATATATATACATAGAAAGAAGGACTTTTATGTCTCAATAATACATAAGCAAGACTCTTAACTTAGATTTAGCGAATAACTAGGCCCTCCAACTTTAAATTTACACAAGTAGACACTTAAACTTATATAAAATTAAAAAATTATATACAAATGTCCTACATGATACAATATATACACGTAGGACGCCATGTATCACACAAAATTGTCAGTAGTTATGTAGGACGAAAGTGTCCATTTACTTAATTTATACGAGATTAAGTGTCTACTTATATACACCCAAAATTAAAGATCATAATTACCAACTGATGTGAAGTTATTATGTTAATAATTTAATTGAGAAATCTATAATATAAGTGGTACATTTTACTTAATTAATAGACAAGCCACAAAAGAGTGTATGAGAGACAAGGGGAAAAAAGATAAACAATCTACATTATAAACCAGAACAAAATTATCTAATAAAGATCCCTTTAAAAAATCTTTAATTCTAAAAAGACATTTCTTAAAAAAATTTGATTTTCAATGTATAACTTTTTTTTTTTTTTTTTTTAAAAAAGCTATGCAAATAGTTTGCCCTTCCTTCAAGAAAAAAAACAATCCTATTATGATATGAAAATAAATAAAAATCCAACAGTTTTGACTATTGGCTAGAGTGTGTTTTAATAATAAAATATTTGACTTAACTATATAAAAATAATTTTAAGTAACTAGATCTAGATTTCACAATACCATACCAAAAACTATTCAAAATATTTCTCAAGAGGCTTAAAATTGTTATAATTTTTTTAAAATTGACAAGAAATTATTTTTATCTTAATATGTACAAATAAGATATTAGACATATTTATCTATAAATATATATCTTTCAATCTGCTCTTATATATCAAGCGAATTTTATCATTTCATCTCTATATTAGTAGGGCAAGATATGAAACTAAGTTAAATACAACAATTATATTCTTTAATTATCTATCTTTTTCCCCTCAATACAATATTTTTGTACATTATTGTCAGTAGGTAAAAGTCTTGGTTGTTTCTTTTATGTATCATATTTGATGAATTATACTTTATGGAATAAGTTCAAGGTCTTTTATTATATTTTGATGGAAGGTTATCAATTTCATTGAGCCGATCTTAAAATATCATGTAAAATAATGACTAAATATAATTAGTACCGTGTATGCGTGACTATTTAATTAATTTGCAATGCACATCTAAATAAATTTAACTTGAATATCGAGAATCTCATTGATCTGACCAAATAAAATCAAAATAAATTTGATTGAATCAACAAACTGTTTAATTTCACTTAGTAGACAAAATTCATATCATATTATATCTAGAATCATACCATTGAGATTAGAGACTAAACCAAAAGGTTAAGCCATTTACCAAGTCAAAAAAGTTGATGCCTTCACCTATGAATCAACCTAGGTTTAATTAGTTTTGTTTCATATTTGTATAATGTATTATTTTCTTATAAATCACGAAGTTTAAGAGTATATTTATCATTTCTTTTTCAACTTATTTTATGGACAAGCAAATGCTGGAATACCAATCTTCATTGAGGATTCACACCTTTAGATTAATACACACAACACAAAAGTTTTTAGATAAAAAATGTATTTATGACCATTCAAATAAGGGATATTTTAAAATAATTTGATAATGACAGTGATATATTTAGCCCTTTAGTATAACAAATAACAAACTAAACTAATAAACAAAAATAGAATAGGTTTTTTTTACTTCTTCCCAACTTTTTGTTAAAATCAATTAGAGTCAAGTTATTGATACGATCTATATTATTAAGCCCAAAGCGCCTTTGATGGACTTGAAGTTTTATGTTCAATTGAGAACAACATCTCTGGCTTAGAGCTCATATCGCCTTTTGATAGACACCTATCTCAATTTTCACTCGCGATATTGGACTCCCATAGTGAAATTTATCACATTTCAAACATTCCGGGGAGGGTAGGGTGAAGAAATTTCAAGGAAAAATTTCAAAATATGGTAAAATTAATATATATTAATAAAAATAGCTATGTTTTATTTTTTTTAATGTTATATGAATATAATTAGACTATAAATAGCAAAATTAATTCTATTCAAATAAATATTTTTTTTATATATTTAATATAATAAATAAATATTAAATACGAAAGTAATTATAATTATAATTGAATGCCTAAATAATTATGGCAAACATATTTGTAAATTTTTTTCATTTTTAAGGTCATCAACTTTTTTCTTTTATAAATATTCATATAAATAAATATTAAATAGAAAAGTAAATATAATTATAATTCAATGCCTAATATTTTTTAATTACATATTTATCTCCTACTCCAATTGTCCAGTCTTGAGCGCAAGTAAGATGGGGTGCTGAAGAGTCTTACATCATATAATTTAATTCTCCAATTAATATATTACTTTCTGCGTTTCAAAAAAAATAATCTTCTTTTTTTTTATATTTCAAAAAGATTGATCTTTTTCTTTTTTTTTTAACAACTTTCATCATTGCATATTTAAGCACATAAGATCAAAAACTAATTTTATATATTTAACATAATTTTAATAAAAAGCAGAAGATTCAAAAAATTTCTTTATAATCTCAAATTAGATTATTCTTGGTGCAACAAAGGAAGTAAAATGATTATTTATCTAATATATACATTTTTACCATATAGTTCATTTATTAAATCATCATCATCGAAAATACACTTGCTTTAATAAATCATCAAAAATACACTTACTACTAGTATTATAAGATTTGCTTAAATCAAAAGTCTATCAAAAAAATTATTCGATAACATCGAGGGCCTTTCAAAAACAACAAATATAATCCGTTTGTTACAACATCAATCACTAAACTATTAACATCATAATTATTCATACAAAAAAATTATTTATTTCATTCGAATCAAATCCATATGGTACCAATTTATACAATAAAATTTCTTTGATAATTTAAAATTCTCTATGATTCCAATAAATTATAACAAAAATACACAAATCAAAACCAAAAAAAATTTAAACAAAAATTAGTTGCTCTCAGACAAGGGCCAAAGTTTGTCCACATGAAAAAAGTTAGATAAAGAAATTGAGACCAAATTAAGGATTTAAAAGCTGAAGAATTTAAATAAATAAATCCCCACTCAATTTTAATTTTCTCTGTAAAATGCTTTCATCTTTTACACCAAAATAAATTGGATTAAAAAGATTCATAAAGCCTTTAAACAAAGAAATTAAAAAAAAATTGAGTAAACAATCTTCAACTAAAAATCCAAAAAGGTCTTATCCAAATCCTCATCAAACTTTTTTTTTTATTTCAGTGTGGTTAAAGCAAAATCAATCATCACTGAGCAAAATACAAAAATAAAAAAAAACTTAAATTTATCAACAAAAAAAAATGTTGAACTTACGAGAAAACGCATAAATTCATGAAAAAAAAAATATTGAAATTTGCGTGTCCATAAGTACGAAATAATAAATTAATTTAGCATTTTCTTTCGTATTTTCTCTGTTGTTATAAATCAAAAACAGAGAAAATCATAGTAAATGCTATTTTTTAAAAATAAAATAAAATTATAAGCAAAATTGAAGAGAGAAAAAGTAGATCTAAGATTAAAAATTGAATTGTTTTTCTTTATATTAGTATATCTGGTATATTTATAGGATATGAAACTAGGGTTTTCTGATGGGCTTGGGCTTTGTGATTTGGGCTTTTATTTCAGCCCATTATGGTTTGGATTTATTTGAATCTCTTAAATTACGGTGGTTATACTTATCTACATTTAATATTAATATTAGAATAATATTTAATCCATAACAACAATTTTTATATTAATAGTTAAAAAATAAAAAAATATATCTATAAGTAAAAGTTAGTTACAGTTGAACACTGAATGAATTTATAAAGTTGTAGGTTCTATATTTCGATGACATTTGATGAAATTAGAATGAACGATATAGAGAGGATTGACATAATTTTAGACGAATCGAATTTATAAAAGTTGGTAAAAATAAAAATAAATAATTTATACCGTCTAATTTTTTATAAGTTATTGTAAATGGATGGTAACTTAATGTTTCGGTTATAAAATTTGAGCAATATATAAATAAGTATTAGATCAAAATATAATGTGTACTAAAAGCTAGTTTTATCAAAGAACATATTTACACAACAAAATGATGAATTAAAAAAAAAGAATATTTATGTAATTCAAAATGTATTTAAGAAAATATAATTTATATATAATTAAAAAAAATTAATATTTAAATTTATACGCGATTTGTGAAATTATATTTGATATATGTTTAGCAACCAAAATTTGTCATGTGTTGCTGTCAATTACCTTAATTGACCCTATTTTGTGGTGAAGTCAAAAGTGTCTCAACAACCCTTAATCTCAAATATTGAATATAATAATAATAATAATAATAATAATAACAATATTGATTTATGTTCGATTATAGTTATTTAAATAAAAAATTGATAATACGGTGAATAAAGTAAGGTAGATAATAAGTAATAATAAACTTGAACGATAAGATAACAGAAGAACAATAGTATAATATAATAAGATTGATATCAAATAAAAAAGTCGATCTGTTCAAATGAAGAATTGATAATACGATAATTGAAACAAAGTATATAACAATAATAATAAAATCGAACAATAGTATAATAATATGAGTAGGGATATCATCCCCCGCACAAACCCTCTTTCCCAACACATAGAAGCTTAGCTATTAATACTATTACTTATTTTAGCATGGCTAGCACCACCGGTTGCATCGTTATTATCACTACCACCATCATTAACACGAATATCATCGTTTACTGACTCTAATGTAACCGCCATTTTGCAGATACCATATTTATTATTCTCAACATAGCTAGTTGATGATGATGAGTAAACACTAGTAGTAGTAGTATTTACCTTACCATTTATGCCATCATGTACAACTATAGTAACATCTTTTGTACCACCACTTTTGGTGGCTCCACCGCCAACTTGACCAGCGGTGGCAGCCAAATTGTCAAAAGACGGTGAAGTAACAGCGCGACACGTGCCTCGTGTTCTTTTATCATCTCCAATATCATTAGTGCAACATTCTACGATGAAAATAAATGCAATAACAAAGGAAGAAATCAATAATATGATGCTCAACAGATACAATATGTCCATATTTTCTAGCTAATTAACCAAATTAGTTGTGATTTTTTTTCCCTAGAGAACTTATCAAAGCCTTCTTTTTATACTTGTAATATTAATTAGTTGCACAAAACAGAATTTCCATTATTTAATTTAGATACAAAACGCAATTACCATATTTAGTTATTTTGATTCTTGTAAGCAACTTGTGTGTAATTTCATCAACATTTTGGTAAAAATAGCTTCATGCCAATTAATGTTAGTTAGAATTCCTACAAGTAATTATTTTTTTGGCTGAAAATGTTATTTAGACGCTTTAATTCAGATTTGTTCCAATTAAACACAATTTCGTGCTTGTGTATCTATATAGGAACAATCACTTTGAAGATTTTTTTTAATCACATGAGAATATTGAAAACTAATTTTGTAAGTTATTATATATTGAGTCATGTTATTACTATTATGATTATTAATTAACATAGAGAATTATTGTCCCAAGAACAATATGAAAATGGCAAATCAGTGTGACCTATGATAAAACAATTAAAATAAACAAGGTTTTAGAAACAAGCATAGCTTAAAAAAAGAAAAGGACATAATAGCTTACTAGTTTTTGAGTAAATTTTTTATGTATATTCTAACTGATTTTTTTAAAAAGTATAATGTAAGGTTAGAGCTTATATGCGTCCGATGTTTAAACCAAATTATATTCATTATGATCAAATAAATTTAATAATTGTTATTGAGCTTTGAAAAAAGACTCATTTATCTTAGGGACCCTTTATCTTATTTGTTAAAAGTTTGGTTTATTATATTATTATTGTTTGAGAAAAGATTCATCTATGTCATTATTTCTTAACTTAAAAATATTTTTTATTTTGCAAAATTATTTTAACACATGGTCAATTATTATTAGACCACATCATTAATTATAACATTTATAAAAAGGAAAAAAATATTTATAAATGTCATCGAACATTGAGAAAACGTTCATCTATGTCATTTTATGAATGAGTTTTTTTCCCAAACAAAAACAACATAGATAAGTCAAATTTTTAACAGATATCATATATGAATCTTTTCTCGACGATATATTTTAGCATTTTTGTTTAATTTTATACATGAAGAATTTATCTTCTAACAAAACTATTAAACATATTATTACTTGCATAAAATTTAATATATATATATATATATATATATATATATATATATATATATATATAACTTTTCTCTAATTATCTATTAATCGATCTCAGATGAATAAAAAAAAAATATTTCCATGGAAACAAACAAAAGCACTTTGTATAGGTAGCCGTTAGAACTAGCTAATAAATTGTGCATGTGTTGTTTGTTTGTGTTTATTAATGCATTTTTTAAATAAAAAATAGACAGCATTTTTTAAATAAAAAATAGACATAAACAGAGCAAAATAAAAAAAATAAATAAACTTTTTGTACTCTGTAGAAAAAATAAATTAGTATTAAAATATACAGATGGTACTGGTTCCCAATGGTCATATTTATTTAATCTTTTAAATAAATCGGGGTGTAGGGGACTAGGGGTCACAGCTTGTTCATGGGAAATTTATTTATTAGAAACGGATTTAGAATTTGAAGAATTTATTGAAATTATAAATTTATCGAAATAGTTTTTGTAAAATAATATTAAGATTTATATATACCTTATATTTTTAAAGTTTGCTTTTGAGAACATATTAGATTTATTTTTGTTGAGTAGGAAAATAGTTTTTGATAAAATATTATTTTTCAAAATATGTTTGGGTAGAAAATGCAAGAGTTTTAAAACTATGTTGAATATTGAAAAAAAGAAATATATTATAAAGATAAAAAAGATTATCGGGGGAGTTCGATTATTATTCAAAGTTGAAGGTGAAATTTTGATTCAGAGCAATGATTTTTCATAATTAATAGGCTAGTTCTATCTCTCAATTACATATTTTGTGCTCGAGAAGGTCCCTCAGTTCCTCTCGTTAAATGGTGGGTATATATAAACTCATTTTGTAACGGTTAGGTATATGTAAATCGTTCAAATAATGATAAAAGTATATATACGTCACTTAGCTTTCATAATGAGTGACACATCAGCTCCAAATGATCAGACCCTTTTCTCAATAATAAAATTAGTCGATATCACTAAATCAAATAAAGCAACAATAATACTTTTTAACCCAACCTACCCGCCCTCTGATGCCCCAAATAAAATTAATTTGTAATTATCAACTTTGTGTTATGTTGCAATTCATTTTTCCTACTATTTAATATTTATTATGAATTAAAGCACATCCTAAATTTTGTTTTAATATAATGATAATTTTAATTTAAAAAAATAAGTATTTGTAAAAATGTATGGGTGTGTAATGTTGGTGA
Source organism: Solanum lycopersicum (assembly GCF_036512215.1). Classification (NCBI taxonomy): domain Eukaryota; kingdom Viridiplantae; phylum Streptophyta; class Magnoliopsida; order Solanales; family Solanaceae; genus Solanum; species Solanum lycopersicum. Next base: position 4,769,877 of record NC_090810.1, on the reverse strand, counting down.
GGAAAATAAATATCTAAACTGAAGAAGTTAAAGTAATATTCAATTGAATGTAAAATATAAATAGCGATAAAATCATTTAAAGTTTCATAAAGTAAAAGATGTTAACTCGAGAAGCAGTATATATAAATATAATAAAAATAATCTTTACTTTATTAGGGAGACAACCATCACTGTAAGTTTCTTGATTATACAACATCTCATCCAACCAGAGCAGTTATACTCTATGCTCAATGTAAAAATACTCTTTTTGGGTTAAAATAATTACTCAAAAAGAAATCTTAAAGAGATAATTGCTTCATGTTTTATTTTTTTTAAAAAAATTCTTTTACTTTTCTCAAAATAATATTTTTTTATGCAGAAATATATATATATTTGGGAATCATATAGTTTCCTTAACTTGAACTCAAAAACCTCTTGAACTCACTTTCAACTCCTTAAAAATCAATTTTATGACAAAAAATGCTTGTTCAAAAGTTTCTCAATCAAAATTCATAAACTAGGGTACGTGTGAAATATAAACATGAACAATAACTCATGGACCTCAATATATAATAACATATATAACAACTAGTGATCAAGGATTAAAAAATCAAAATCAATAATATAACTCACATAAAAAAATCACAAAACTAAGGATGTAATCCAAGATTAAAGTTTTATAGACTAAATTGAGATATAGGCATGAGAACGAACTAGTTTAACACTATAAAATTAATGAACGCTTCTAAAACCCAACCTTTCTCCTCTTAGTTCAGTGCTTTAAGTCTTAGGGATTGTTAATGAAGTAATGAGGATGATTAACCCTACTTCACCCTTAAGTAGGTGTAAAAACGATAGGATTCACACTTAGAAAAAGGTAGAAAAAAATTAAAATAACCTAATTTAAAAACTGTCAGAGTAATCTACGATTTTCAACTTATAGACCGTACTGGTCAACCTTAGATCAAGTTACTACTACTAAGATTTTACCCCACTTTCCATGAAATCATTTATATGGTTCGTAGACCTTTTCCATATAATTCAAGTTCAATACCAAAAATATAACTAAGCTTGGATTCATTCTACGGGCACTTTCGTAGACCTTTCTATGACATGTAGGTCTAAAGTTCTAATCAATATTTAATTTCTTTCTAGTGAAACCTTTCTACGGGCACTTTCTACAGCCTGTAAAAGTTTCTATGGCTTGTCCTGATCCATCGTAGATCTAACTTTAGAAATTTGATTTTTCTCAAACTCAACTTTATTCCTACGAAATCCATCTATGACCGGTGAAACTTTCTACAAATCTTATATAGAAATCACAATCAGTAGCCCAAAAATGTAATTTTTCATTTTCTAATTTTCGAAGTGTTACAATATCTCCTTTAAAAACATTCATCCTCGATGAAATCAAACCAAGTGCGAAAGGAGGAGAAAATGTCTAACAATAAAAAACAATGCAACATACATACAAAATCTAATGAACTCAACATGTTAAATAAAAATGGTGCTTTGGAAGAATAAGTACCTGAGACTAAAACTGAATTCGGGGGGGGGGGGGGTGAGAAGTAAGGATACTTTCATTTCCTCATCAGCTTTTTAAGTTGTCTCCTCGACAAACTGATTTCTCCACAAGACCTTGAACGATGCAATCTATTTGGTTCTCAACTTGCGAGCTCGACAATCAATAATTTGGACTAGAATCTCCTAATAGGTCATATTATCCTCTATACTAATATTCTCGACAAGTAAAAAGTAAAAGATTACCTAAACTCTTAATTAGCATAAAGATATGAAATATTAGATGAACTGTTGTCAACTCATGAGATAGCTCCAATTCATAAACTATATATTTATAAAAAATATAATTAACATATTTTACAACTAATATGTCCTTTTAACTTGGACTCAATTAATATTTATAATTTTCAACTTTAATTTTAAAAAATACACACACAGGTCAAGATATATGACAATTTACAGTTCTACATGACATTATATATTATATGTTATAAAAGACGTATGTTTATTTGTTTACTTTATACGTATTATACTATGATTAGAGTGCATAAGATTGAAATCAAGTTAAATTATTAGTTTTAATCCCCCTAATTTCTAGTTTCACATGCTTGTACTTTTAGCTGTTCATCATGTACACATCACAGAGCTTCGGTGAAGTTTCCTATGACATGCCATAGATATAGTTGACTATGGTTGAGAATAAGCCATTTTCACATATTTGAAGCTTCAATTAACGAATTAACTGAATCCATGGCATCTTCTTCATCGTCTGCTACTGCTAGATCGTGGCAGTTGACTCAATTAACTGAATCTTCAGCTAGATCGTCACAGTTGACTCGGTGGAGATACGATGTGTTTCTAAATTTCTGTGGCGGGGATACTCGCAAAAATTTCACAAGTCACTTGTACAAAGCTTTGACAAACAGAGGAATTTCGGCCTTTCTAGACGAAGAAACGCTAGAGCATGGCGATTCGATCTCTGAACAAATCGTGAAAGTTATCGAAGAATCTCAAGTTGCCGTAGTTATTTTCTCGAAGAATTATGCTAAATCGAAGTGGTGTTTGAATGAATTAGTGAAGATCATGGAATGCAAAGAGAAAAATGGGCAATTAGTCATACCAGTCTTCTATGATGTGGATCCATCAGAAGTTCGATACATAAGGGGAACGTTTGCAGAGGCATTTGCCAAACACAATATTAGGTATAAGGATGAAGTTGGAGGAATTCACAAGGTGATAAAATGGATGGTTGCTGCAAGTAATGCCTCATATCTAGAAGGTTGTGATATCCGTGAGAGGTGAGTTAAATACTTCTCTTGTTGAATTTTTGAATTGTATACATACCAACAATGTTGTTACTTTTTGTAGAATTGAATCAGATTGTATTCTGGATCTTGTTAATGAAATTTCATCCAAATTATGCAAGAATTCTTTATCTTATTTGCAAGATATTGTTGGAATAGATACTCATTTAAAGGAAGTAAGGTCCCTGCTAGAGATGGAAATTGATGATGTTAGGATTGTGGGGATTTGTGGAATTGGGGGAGTCGGCAAAACGACAATAGCAAGAGCTGTTTTCGATACACTCTCATCTCAATTCGATGGTTCTTGTTTCCTTGCGGACATTAAGGAAAACAAACATGGAATGCACTATCTGCAAAATATCCTTCTCTCTGAACTATTAAGGGAAAAAGCTAATTACGTGATCAGTAAGGAGGCTGGAAAGCACCTGATTGCTCGCAGACTTCGTTTTAAGAAGGTTTTAGTTGTGCTTGATGACATAGATCACAAAGACCATTTGGATTACCTAGCAGGGGATCTTGGTTGGTTTGGCAATGGAAGCAGAATCATTGCTACAACTAGAGACAAGCAAATTATGGGGAAGAATAATGTAGTTTATGAAGTGACTACATTAGCTGAACATGAAGCTATTCAACTGTTTAATCAATATGCTTTCAAGGAAGAAGTAATAGATGAGTGTTTCGAGAAGCTAACATTGGAGGTAGTAGGTCATGCTAAAGGCCTTCCTTTAGCCCTGAAAGTATTGGGTTCTTTGTTATATAAGCAGGACATAACTGTGTGGAGAAGTGTTGCAGACCGAATAAAGAGAAACACTAGTTCAAAAATTGTTGAAAACCTCATAATAAGTTATGATGGGTTGGATCGTGAAGAGCAAGAGATATTTCTAGATATTGCATGCTTCTTAAGAGGGAAAAAACAAACCGAGATCAAGCAAATTCTTGAGAGCTGTGATTTTGGAGCTGAAGATGGATTGAGAGTGCTAATTGACAAATCTCTTGTGTTCATCTCTGAATATGATACAATTGAAATGTATGACTCAGTACAAGATATGGGTAGGTATATAGTGAAAATGCAAAAGGATCGGGGCGAATGTAGCAGAGTATGGGATGCTGAAGACTGCAAAGAACTGATTATCAACAATACAGTAAGTAGGCTAAACAATACAATAATATTCAATTTCTAGTTTGCATACTCCAAAAACATATACGGCAAGTCAATACCAATTATGTGTTCCTATTGTTGCTTCATATTCTTGCAGGTTATTCACTTTGGCTACTTAATCTGTTTTATCCAATTTCATTCTTTTGCTTAGCTTGTAAATTCTACGATATTTTTTACATACTAACTCAATTAGTAGTTTTATAAACCAATATCACCCAGATATTTGCCTCGAGTAACTTTTTATTTATAAAAATCCTCAAATGAAATAATTCAAGTAGGGAGGGCCATAACTTACCTTTTTACCAATCCCCGGTCTGAAATTTCCTTGATCATTGATTATTTTTTTTAATTTAAAAGATGACAATTGTTTGTACTACTTCAACAATTTCGTTTTATCAGAGCATGAAAAAACTTTTTGACTTCACTCTAAAAAACTTCTCAAAAAATGTATCACTAGAAAATAGATTATTCGACAAAGCATTTCTCTAAAGTGACATATTTCTTATGAAAGACCAAACTAATATTGTACCCTAATTTTTTTCCTTAAAAATAGCTCTTCAAGAACTTCAAGTGCAACAATAAATAATATAAAACATGACAAAAATTTGCATGTGAGTACAGTAAGAAAATAGTAATTTGGGAAAATACACAAGTACCCCCTCAACCTATGCCCGAAATCCCAGAGACACTTATACTATACTAAGGTCTTATTACCCCCCTGAACTTATTTTATAAATAATTTTCTACCCATTTTCGGTCTACGTGGACTAGCTTGACGTAGGCCGAAAAGGAGTAGAAAATTATTTATAAAATTAGTTTAGGGGGATAATAGGACCTTAGTATAGTATAAGTGTGTCTCTGAGATTTCGGGCATAGGTTGAGGGGGTACTAGTGTATTTTCCCTAGTAAGTTTGGTAATTTGCGGAATATATACGGCATTTGAAGTTCTGATTTGTTGACCCATGATCTTTTTACCAGGGAACCATAGCAGTGGAAGCAATCTGGTTAACTTGTTTTGAACAACTATGCATTAATAAAAAGGCAATGGAAAATATGAAAAGGCTTAGGATATTATTCATATGTGATGGGAACGTATCTGATAGGATAACTTCCGTCTCTTCACCTCCCTCTTTGATTGATTTGGAAGACGTTCCCTATGGCTCCATTGAGTACCTGCCCAGCAACTTGCGTTGGTTTGTCTGGAATCACTTCCCTTGGTATTCATTGCCAAAAAATTTTGAACCCCAAAGGCTTGTTCATTTGGATCTCCGGTGGAGTTCGCTATGTTATCTATGGACGGAGGCAAAGGTACCGTTTTATTTGAGATACTTTCTATTTTGGTTTGTCCTTGAATTATGATGCTTGTGTTTAATATTACCTTTATGTCGTTTTCTTTAAAACTCCGCATCATAATTTAACTAAGAAGCTCAATTTAAAAACTTATGTTGTTTTCATTACTGTCTTTGTTATCATTTATCCTCCTGCCGAGTCCACAGGCTTGGCCTGAAAAGAAAAACACAGTGCTGAAATAAATAGTGGTTGCATCTAAAGAGGAAATAAAAAGAAAACACAGTTGAAACTCTACTGCGCGGGCTAATTTTTTATATGTGGATAATCATAATGAAATGTCAACCTTTCCCAAGTTTTTTTTTTTAAAGTAATGAAATGTCAACCAACTGTTTTTACAGATATGGACTGGAAAAAAAATACACAAATCAATCCACAATTAGAATAAATAGTCATTGCATCTAAAGAAGAAACTTACACAATTCATTATTCTGGCTAAATGTTTTTGTTTGACTGAAAATAATGAATCGCAACCAAATTCTTTTATATACAAATTTTGCCGCCAAAAAATATACACTTGAAATAAATAGTCACTCTATCTAAAGACGAAACGAAAAAGAAGTTTGCTGTTGGAACTGTTCCATTTTCGCATAACTTTTCTGTTCGACTAAAACAATGGCATTCTAGCCAAGTTACTTTGCTATGGATTTGGTCCCCCAAAAGAAAAAAAGTACACAAGTAAAGCAAATAATCATACAAATTTGGGTTGCAATGTGCATTCTATATAGAAGAAGCAAGAAGAGATATGCGAAAATATTCCACTTGGTAGTTAATTTTTCAATTAAACACAGATCATTTGATTCATAGATGAGCCCACTAGATAAATCAAAATCCGGGGCAACTTAATTTCCTATATATCTCATTCTTTTTGTATTTTGACAATTTTGCAGCATTTGCCATCTCTACGGAAGCTGGATCTTAGCTACTCCAAAAGCCTGATGCAAATACCAGATTTTATAGGGATGCCAAATTTGGAGTATTTGAATTTGGAGGAATGTTCGAGTCTTGAAGAGGTTCACCATTCCCTAGTATGTTGCAGAAAACTCATTGAGTTAAATTTGCAGAGTTGTGGAAGCTTAAAGAGGTTTCCATGTGTCAATGTGGAATCTATGGAATATCTGAACCTAGATGGTTGCTATAGTTTAGAGAAATTTCCAGGAATCTTCGGAAGAATGAAGCCAGAGTTAGTGATTCACATGCAAGGATCTTGGATAATGGAACTACCATCATCTATTATTGAGTACCGAGCTGGTCTGACAGTGCTAGATTTGAGAGATATGGAAAACCTTGTAACTCTTCCAAGCAGCATTTGTGAGTTGAAAGGTTTGGTAAAGCTAGATGTGTCCTACTGCTCAAAACTTGAAAGCTTGCCAGAAAAGATAGCTGATTTAGAAAACTTGAAGGAACTTTATGCCCCAGGGACTCTAATTTCACAACCTCCGTCTTCCATTGTCCGCTTGAACAATCTTAAATTCTTGACCTTTGCGAAACGTAAATCAGAAGATGGAGTGTACTTTATGTTCCCTCAGGTGAATGAAGGGTTACTCTCATTGGAAGAACTAAATCTCAGTTACTGCAATTTAATAGATGGAGGACTTCCAGAAGACATTGGATGCTTATCCTCGTTGAAAGTGTTAGATCTCACTGGAAATAATTTTGAGCATTTGCCTCAAAGCATAGTCCAACTTGGTGCTCTTCAATCCTTGACCTTATCATATTGCAAGAAGCTTACACAGCTGCCAGAACTTCCCCAGCAATTAGATACAATAAATGCAGATTGGGGCAATGATTCAATCTGTAATTCGTTGTTTCAGAATATCTCACCATTCCAGAATGACATCTCTGCTTCAGATCCCTTGTCACTAAGAGTGTTTACAGCTAGGGGGAAAAATATCCCAAGTTGGTTCCACTATCACGGAACTGGTAGAAGTGTATCAGTCGATTTGCCTGAAAATTGGTATGCATCGGATAACTTCTTGGGATTTGCTGTATGTTTCTCTGGCAACTTAAGTAACACCACAGTTGACTTTATTCCCTTATGTGATGATGGGATGTCGTTGATGACCCAGAAACTTGCCTTATCCAACCATTCAGAAGAATTTCCAGAAACTGCTCTTCATTTTTTCTTGGTACCTTTTGCTGGATTATGGGATACATCTAAGGCAATTGGAGAAACACCAAATGGGCCTATTACAATATCTTTTTCTGGAGAAAAGAAGTTTGGATTTCGTTTGTTGTATAAACAAGAACCAAATCTTGAGGGCTTGTTACAAATAAGGGAAAATAATGAATCCATGGCATCATCTTCTTCTTCTGCTAGATCGTTACAGTTGCCTCAATGGAAGTACGATGTCTTTCTAAGTTTTAGAGGTGAAGATACTCGCAGAACATTTATGAGTCACTTGTACCAAGGTTTGAAAAACAGGGGAATATTCACCTTTCAAGGTGATGAAAGGCTAGAGCTTGGTGATTCGATCCAAGAACTCTTGAAAGGTATCGAAGAGTCTCAAGTTGCTCTTATAGTTTTCTCAAAGAATTATGCTACATCAGTGTGGTGCTTGAATGAACTAGTGAAGATCATGGAATGCAAGGAAGAAAATGGACAAACTGTCATACCGGTGTTCTATGATGTGGATCCATCACATGTTCGGAATCAAAGAGAGAGCTTAGAAGAAGCCTTTGCCAAACATGAATCGATGTATAAGGATGATGCTGAAGGAATGCAGAAGGTGAAACGATGGAGGAATGCCCTAACTGCTGCCGCAGATCTAAAAGGATACGATATCCGTGATGGGTGAGTTAAAAATACATAATTGCTTTAAATGAAAAAAGAAAAATTATCTCCATTCAAATTTGGATGCATCTGTGAAAACTACCTACAAAACTGAGTCAAACAGAATGATTATATATTTCTTAAATTATCTTTTCATATTTTCTAAAAATAGAATAATTATATATTTCGATCTGTAGGAAGGCATAATTCCTATTAGTTTTATTGCTAATGACATTGTTAGGTAGATAATATCTTGATTGGTTCTTCAAGAGTTCAGTTTTATCAGTAAGAAGGCATAGTCCTATCAATTAAAAACACAAAAGAATGATGGTAGATTATATATGTTCCTATCAGTAAGAAGGCATATTCCTATCAATTTCATTAGAGAGAATACATAAAAATCTTCATAAACTATGCAAGTTCTGCAACTTCCATATAGATTGTTGTAATTACCCTTAAAAGTATGAAATACTTACTTATACTTGACTTTCTCACATTTTCCACAATCAATCTTCTTATTTATGTAGGATTGAATCTGAGAATATTCAGCAGATCGTCGACCACATCTCTTTCAAATTATGCAATAGTGCTTATTCTTTATCTTCTTTGAATGATGTTGTGGGAATACATGCTCATTTAGAGAAACTAAAATCCCGACTTGAAATCGAAATTGATGATGTCCGGATTGTAGGGATCTGGGGAACAGGTGGAATCGGTAAAACAACAATAGCAAAAGCCATGTTTCATACTCTATCTTATCAATTTAAAGCTGCTTGTTTTCTCGAGGATGTTAAAGAAAATGCCAAAAAGAATCAACTGCATTATTTACAAAATACTCTTCTCTCTGAACTGTTAGGAGAAACAGATGATTACGTCAATAATAAGTATGATGGGAAGTCCATGATTCTGAGCAGACTTTCTTCGATGAAGGTGCTAATTGTGCTTGATGACATCGATGAAAGAGATCATTTAGAGTATTTAGCAGGTGATGTTGGTTGGTTTGGTAATGGCAGCAGAGTTGTTGTAACAACTAGAAATAGAGCTTTGATAGAGAAGGATGCTGCTGCAATATATGAAGTGCCCACACTACCTAATCTTGAAGCTATGCAACTGTTCAATCAGTATGCTTTCAAAAAAGAAGTTCCAGATGGGCGTTATGAGAACTTCTCGTTGGAGGTAGTACATCATGCTAAAGGCCTTCCGTTAGCCCTCAAGGTGTGGGGTTCTTTGTTGCATAGGAAAGGCCTAACTCAATGGAGAAGAACTGTAGACAAAATAAAGAAAAACTATAGTTCGGAAATTGTTGAAAAACTCAAAATTAGTTATGATGGGTTGGAGCCCAAAGAACAAGAGATGTTTCTAGATATAGCTTGTTTTTTCCGAGGAGATGAAAAAAAGAAAGTCATGCAAATATTTGAGAGCTGTGATTTTGGACCTGAATATGGATTGGATGTCCTAATTGAAAAATCTCTTGTCTTCTTAACTGAAGATGATACAATTCAAATGCATGACTTAATACAAGATATGGGTAAATATATAGTGAAAATTCAAAAGGATGCAGGCGAATGTAGCAGAATATGGGAGTATGAAGATTTTGAAGAACTGATGGTCAACAATACAGTAAGTAGGCTAAACAATACTGTAGTTTTCGATTTCTAGTTTTCATATTCCAAAGACATATGTAGGGTCAATTCGATTATTTGTTCTTCTTACTTCATATTTCCGCACTTAAGTCACATCAGTTTTTTACTTTAGTAGTAGAAGCAAGTAACATTAATTATCTAACACCGCCTAGTTCGTCAAGTAGCCCCTTTAATTACCACTGCCTAATTTGTTTTTTCTTATGTTACTAAGCCACAATTTACTCTAGTAGCCACTTACTCTGTTTAAACCAGCTTCCTTTTTTGAAATAACTTGAATTTTGTATGAGATTATATAACTCAATCAGGAATACACTTTACTGTTGAAATTACAAGTGATTGGCACTACTACTTCACAATTTTATTCTATCACTGCATGAAAAAACTCTCACTTGACTTCAAAGCACCTTTCAGAAAATGTACAACTCCATTAGAAAATAGAACTGTTGAACTAAATGCACAAAGTACTTCTCTTAAGCAACAAATTTCGTTTAAGAGACCTAACAAATATTGTACGCTAATTTGGCACTGCAAGGATTGAGGAAGTAATCATATGGCAATTGAATTTTATATGACATTTGAAGTTATATTTTTGTAAAGCAATGATCTTTTTTACCAGGGGACCAAGGCAATGGAAGCAATCTGGTTTCGTTATGATGAGAAAATAAGCTTTAGCAAGGAGGCCCTGGAAAATATGGAAAAACTTAGGATATTATGCATATGGTCCCAAGATTGCTCCCCTTGCCATGATGGCTCCATTGAGTACTTGCCCAACAACTTGTGTTGGTTTGTCTGGAATCACTTTCCTTGGGAGTCATTGCCAGAAAATTTTGAACCCAAAAGGCTTGTTCATTTTCAACTCCGCTTCAGTTCACTGCGTCATTTATGGATGGGAATAAAGGTACAATAATTAATTTCTTGTTTCTTTTTAATTTCTCTCTAACTATCTTTGTCCTTTAGTGATGAGCAAATACTACTTCTTTGAGCTTGTTTTATTTGATCTATTTTATATTTTAGCTTGTTCTAAAACTATGATGCAAGTCTTTAAACAAATAAAAGTCATTAAATCCGTGGACTCATATTAATATATTTCATATAATTTGGGTTGTTCTCATATCAATTATTGTAAGATCTTTATGTCATTTATCTCCCAAAAATCTTCCTATCATAATTTTAAATTATAAGAAGCTAAGTCATACAAATATTTCCCTAGCAAGATATGAATCTCATCCTAAGATTGTATGTTGTGGGACAGAACGGATACTTGTTATTAAAACATAAAGGGCAAATTATGTACAATTATTTTGTAGAAAAGCACAATGTTAAAATAAATAGTCGTTGCATCTAAAGACAAAATTAAAAGAAAACATTGTTGGAACTCTACTATCTTGGCTAAATCTTCTTCTTATTCGGATAAATGCACTTTAATTTCAGCCAATTTTTCTTTTACAGATTCTTTTACCTGGCCATTCTTGTTTTCTTTTCTGATCCTTTTTCTGTTCCGAATTGCAGCAGTTTCCGTATCTAAGGATCCTAGATCTCAGCCGCTCTAGAGACCTGACGCAAACACCAGATTTCACGGAGATGCCAAATTTGGAGTATTTGGATTTGGGCAATTGTGTTAATCTTGAAGAGGTTCACCATTCCCTGGGATGTCCCACAAAGCTCAAGAGGTTAAATTTGATATATTGTAAACGCCTTAAGAGGTTTCCATGTGTTAACGTGGAATCTCTTGAATATCTGGATCTAAAGTTTTGCTCTCGTTTAGAGAAATTTCCAGAAATCCGCGGAAGAACGAAGCCGAGCTTAGAGATTAAGATGTGGGACTCTGAGATGAGGGAACTACCATCATATATTGTTCAGTGGCTAACTCTGAGACACTTAGAAAGCCTTGTATCTCTTCCGAGCAGCATGGGCATGTTGAAAGGTTTGGTTATTCTAGATGTGTCGAATTGCTATAAACTTGAAAGCTTGCCAGAAGATCTAGGAGATTTAGTAAACTTGGAGAAGCTTGATGCCACAGGGACTCTAATTTCACGACCTCCGTCTTCCGTCGTTTGCTTGAACAAGCTTAAATTCATGAGTTTTGCAAAACAAAGATATAGCGTAAGCCTCGAAGATGGAGTGTACTTTGTGTTCCCTCAAGTGAATGAAGGGTTACGCTCATTGGAAGATCTGGATCTCAGTTACTGCAATTTAATAGATGGAGGACTTCCGGAAGACATTGGATCCTTATCTTCTTTGAAAGAGTTGAATCTCAGCGGAAACAATTTTGAGCATCTGCCTCAAAGCATAGCACAACTTGGTGCTCTTCGATCCTTGGACTTAAAAGAGTGCAAGAGGCTTAAAGAGTTGCCAGGTTTCATGGGGATGCCAAACTTGGTGACTTTGAATCTCAGTATAAATAACATTGGGCATTTACCTCAAAGCATAGCCCAACTTGGTGCTCTTCGATCTTTGGACCTATCATATTGCAAGAGGCTTAAAGATTTGCCAGGTTTCATGGGGATGCAAAACTTGGAGACTTTGAATCTGTCAAATTGTATAAATCTTGAAGAGGTTCATCATTCCCTGGGACTTCTCAGAAAGCTCTGTACATTAAAATTGACTAATTGTAAACGGCTTAAGAGGTTTCCAGCTCTGTGCATCGATTCTCTTGACTATTTGTGTTTACGGGATTGCTCTAGTTTAGAGAAAATTCCGGTAATACTCGGTAGCATGAAAGCGGAGTTAGAGATTCACATGCTCGACAGTGTAATAAGGGCTCTAGGTTTTAGAGGTTTTGAAAACCTTGCAACACTTCCAAGCAGCATTTGTAAGTTGGAAAGTTTGGTCAGCCTAAATGTGTCGGATTGCTCTAAGCTTAAAAACTTTCCAGAAGAGATAGGGGATTTAAAAAACTTGGAGAATCTTGATGCTAGAGGTACTCTAATCTCACAACCTCCATTTTCCATTGTCCAGTTGAACAAGCTTAAATTTTTGAGTTTTGCAAAACGAAATTCTGGAGGAGGTTTCGTAGATGGAGTGAACTTTGTGTTCCCTCAAGTGGATGAAGGGTTACGGTCATTGGAACATCTAGATCTCAGTTACTGCAATCTAATAGATGGAGGACTTCCAGAAGATATTGGTTGCCTACGCTCTTTGAAAGAGTTGTATCTCTGTGGAAATAATTTCGAGCATTTGCCTCGAAGCATAGCACAACTTGGCGCTCTTCGATTCTTGAACTTATCAGATTGCAAGAGGCTCAAAGAGTTGCCAGGTTTCATGGGGATCCCATACTTGGAGACTTTGAATCTGTCAAATTGTATGAATCTTGAAGAGGTTCATCATTCCCTGGGATTTCTTGAAAAGCTCTGTTCATTAAAATTGACTAATTGTGAAAGAATCAAGAGGTTTCCAGTTTTGTGCATCGACTCCCTTGAATATCTGAATCTGGAGGGGTGCTCTAGTTTAGAAAATTTTCCAGAAATCACCGGAAGCATGAATTTGAAGTTAAAGAGTGGGATAAGGTGCCTAGATTTGAGAGGTTTAGAAAACCTTGTAACACTTCCGAGCACTATTTGTAAGTTGAAAAATTTGGTGGAGCTAAATGTCTCGGCATGCTCAAAACTTGAAAGCTTTCCAAAAGAGATAGGGGATTTAGAAAACTTGGAGTGGCTTGATGCCAAAGATACTCTAATTTCACAACCTCCGCGCTCCATAGTCCATTTGAACAAGCTTCATTTCTTGCGGTTCGCAAAACAAGAATCAGAAGTAGGCCTCGAAGATGGAGTTTGCTTTGTTTTCCCTCCAGTGTCTGATGGATTACGCTTGTTGGAGATTCTGAATCTCAGCTACTGCAATCTAATAGATGGAGGGCTTCCGCAAGACATTGGATACTTATCCTCTTTGAACGAGTTATGTCTCTGTGGAAATAATTTTGAGCATTTGCCTCAAAGCATAGCCCAACTTGGTGCTCTTCGATCCTTGGACCTATCATATTGCAAGAGGCTTAAAGAGTTGCCAGGTTTCGGTGGGATGCAAAACTTGGAGACTTTGAATCTGTCAAATTGTATGAATCTTGAAGAGGTTCATCATTCCCTGGGATGTCTCAAAAAGCTCTGTACATTAAAATTGACTAATTGTAAATGGCTCAAGAGGTTTCGAGTTCTGTGCATCGATTCCCTTGAATATCTGAATCTAGAGGGGTGCTCTAGTTTAGAAAATTTTCCAGAAATCCTCGCAAGCATGAAACTGAAGTCGGATATTCACTTGTTAGACAGTGTGATGAGGGATCTAAATTCCATGTATATTTCACTTCCGCGTTCTTTGTCTCAGGATATCGTTTCCTTGTCGAATGCCATCTCTGCTTCAGATTCCTTGTCACAAAGAGTGTTTACCATTGTGCATGGTGGGAATAAGATCCCAAGTTGGTTCCACCATCAGGGAATAAATGAAAGTGTATCGATCAATTTGCCTGAAAATTGGTATGTAAGTGATAACTTTTTGGGATTTGCTGTATGTTACTCTGGCAACCTAATTGACATCACAGTTGACTTGATTCCCTTGTGTGATGATCGGATGACCCAGAAACTAGAATTATCCACCCTTCCAAATTATGATTCAGAATCATCCAGCGGTTTAGAATGTGATACTGAACCTACTATTCATTTTTTCTTGGTACCTCTTGCTGGCTTATGGGAAACATCTAAGGCAAATGGGAAAACACCAAATGACTATGGGCTTATTAAGTTATTGTTCTCCGGAGAAATGAAGGAGTTTGGATTTCGTATGTTGTATAAAGATGAACCAACAGAACATTGCATTGGGACAAAGAGGAACAGATCTGACGATAGTGAACACCATGATGAAGTCGGCTGCTCCTCTTCTAAGAAACAAAGGTCACATTTCTAATATTCATTCATTGGACCTGTCTTTGAGAATCTGCAGCAACAACCAGTTTCTTCAGAAACTTTGCAGCTCTTTCCCCGAAACCCAGAATTTTGGCTTAAATATAGGTAATATACCTCATGATTAATTTTTTTCCCTAGTTGGTAGTGAAATTCAGTTCAACTCCTTTTATGTAATTCTGTTCTATTAGCTACAACCTACAAGGTCTTCTTCCAATTCTGTTAATAATTTTTTTTCATTTCTTTTCCTTTTTGTTCTTTATTCTTTCCCGTATTGACATGAGCTCATCAATGGTGATATACATATCAACTGTGAGTTTTGTCGATTGATTCTCCATCTTGTGTTAAGCCATATGATTAACCAAGGTGAGTTGAAGGATGTGAGCAAGTTTAATTTCTTGATATTCAAATGAGATCCTGGATTCTTGCCTTAAAAGTGCTCACAAGTGAAGATTTTTTTTTCACGATAGGTACCCGCAAATCAAGAATCTGAACATGAAAATTAGTAAACATTTTAAGGGTTGTTAAGTATGGGGATGGGATAGACAACGATATCTCATGGATTGGGATATCCCAAGGGATTAGTTAACCCCCAATTTATATAGTATAACTTATTCTATCATTTTAGTACAAATAGGGGATAAATAATCCCGAACTGATACCCTTAACCAAACATAGAATAAATAATCATGCGTTTATCCAGGTATTTTTATCTCTTATCCCTCGTACCAAACAACCCTATAAGGTCATTTGGTTGGGATAAGTTATCCCGGAGTAAGTTATTCCACTATGTCTATGGATAAGTTATCCCATCAATATAGTATAAATGGTGGGATAAATAATTCAAAGGCTACCTAATACCTCCAACCAAAAACAGTATAAAAATATCCTGCATTGTATCTCGAGAATATTGTACATTATACCTCACACCAAACGTCTCTTTAGAGTATTAGAAACAAATTTCTCTTAAGTTCTATATTATACTCAAATTTGTAATGTCGACTTGTTCATTTGTGGTTCTTTTTACAATTTAATTGGCTCTAAAGTGATTTGCTGAAATCAAGTATTTTTGGTTTCTTTAATTAGTTCACTCACGTTTTCCAGTGAGAATGAAGGACTAGGTTTCTCCTCAGAATCAAATATCATATTCACTTTGAAGTATCATTTTTTAGCTGATGAAAACTTCATTTGCTATTTCCATTGTTCGAATTGGGCAATCCGCAATCGGAGTCTTTGCTTTGGCTTTGCTGTGTGATGTTTGCGCATCAATCCCCTATATTAGGCAAAAAATGGGATAGTTCTCAACTTAATCTGTAGATGCTTATATATCAACATTAATTCCTCAAGTGAGGGAATCATTCTCTTAGTTCTTCATTTAATTATGTGCAGCATTAGTTACAGAACTAGTTTTTCCTCCATGAAGTAAATTTTGGTGGGGTTTTGAGGCCTGTGCAGCTGCTGGGGAGTTTATGTGGCAGTTGCCACAGTTAACTAAGCAGGAGCAAGAGACTAAACTCTGAAGATGTTGACAAAGTGAGCAATCTGGATTTCACTTGTAGAACTTAACTTGAATTTTAATTTATAGAACTAACTTGAATGCCACAAATGCTTACTATTGTGATGGCTATCTAATCAGAAAGAACCTACTCTTGTATGCTCTTCATCAGAAACTGATATTCACCATTTTACTTGCAAAATAAATTCATTTTAGAAAAACCAGAAGTTTCTAAAACATTACATAACTTTAAAAGCTTTATGTGGGATGACTCAGTTTGGCACTTAATCCCTCTATCCGAAATTTGAACCCCTCCCCATTTAACCTCCTTTAATAACTCATTCAGGAAGGCACTCTACACATCCATTTGATGCAGTGTGAATTCCATATTGGCAGCAACTGATGCATTATTACAAATGAGAGAAAATGATGATGAACCAACAGATATAGAACTCATGACTCCGTTGTCCAATGAAGCCAGTTGATGTCGAATAGTCAATAACATTAGAAGGTCACATTTCTTAAGTATAGGTAATATGCCTCATGATTTTCTTTTTCCCTAGTTTGTTGTGAAACTGTATTCTCTCCTATTATCTACAAAATCTTCTTCCAAAATTGACAATTTTTTATACTGATTCTTTTTTACCCTTTTGTTTTCTTTCTTCTTTCCTTTATTGACAGGAGCTCTTCAATCATTGATTTACATATTTTCAGTGAGTTTCGTCAACTGATTCTTCATATTATATCCGCTTGTGTGAACCATGATTAACCAAGGTGAGTTATAGGCTAACAAGTTCAAATTTTCGATGCTCAAATCAGATCCTGGAATCACGCAACATTAATTCAGTTAGTACCTAAAAGTACTCACAAACCAATTATGTGAATTACTAGTGTCTTGGCCTGAGAAGTATGCAATAATACGTTCTCTTCAAATCATTATATACTTGTCATATTAGTAGACGTCACACTACACCTCTCTTAGACCAGAATGCCACATTTCATTATGATATAGAATCACATCTTCACATTTGCTGATGATTAGCCTGTCCATAATCCTATTGCAGATAAATGTGCGAGAAGCAAGAAAACTTTGCCAAAACGGGTGGGTGAGAATCCATGGAACTATCAGTAAGTCACCTCACATCACAAAGCAAACGGACCAAAGGGAAACTATATCCAGGAACCAAATGGAGATCTGGTGGTAGAGTAACTATTCTTCCTTCGGATGTAGAGCTCAAGTGCTTTCTGTTAACGTCAAGCAAGCATAGAGTTTTGATATTGTTCCACTTTCAAATCTACATGTGGTAGAAATAGTTGGTGGTTAGGAACAAAACACCGAAACTGATCAATCCAATCCAGTATTATGGTAACAACCAAAAAATCAATAAAAGTACTGGAAATTTGTCATCTCAGAATTGGAGAATTAGAACGGGATGGCAATCCCAACAACCACCAGGGTGTTCACTACAAGTTTTTGACCAAGCTCCAGATTGCATTACCAATGCACTCCACGCTGATAAAGCAGGCACTGTTTACCTGCGTAAAAAGCACATAGTCACTAGTCAGCATAGTTTCCCCCTTCTGGAGTTGTAAATAACCCTTCCTAGTGCTAGTGCTAGTGCTATTACTTTTGCTCCCACTGCTTTATCTAATTCTACTATGCAATCAACAAATGGTCAACCCAGCTATGTAACCACTCTGTAATAGCCAGCGTGTTTAACATACTATCTTGTCTACCAAAAAAAAAACAGTTATCAATCGAGACAAACATGAGTGAAGTCAAACTGTTCTGTCAGCGACAAAGAAATTATTCTTCTTTTTCCTTGCAGCTTCATCAGCTTGTACTTTTAGTTGTGCATTGTGTACAAATTACTCTGGAGTATGGAGCCACTTAAGGTAGGTAGGTGTAATTCTATGACAAAAATTTCCTACTCTCTACAGCATATATACAAGTTGACTTTCTTTATATAAACTTTGTACCAAATACCATCAATTTTATCTCTTATAACAACCACAATCTCTGTGTATTAAACTTGTCCAGGTACATGTGGCATGGAAGGAGACAAAACAAGGGAGGTTACAAGAGAAGGCTCGGAAAACAGGTCACCCGAGAGCACACCAAAGAGCCTTCAAGAAGACATCCTCTGGGAATGAATTGAAGATAGAACAGATGAATCTGAAGGACAATGAGACAAGGGAGAGAAGATGTTGGGAGATTCAGGTGCGCTGACGAGCCTTGTACGAATTTGAGCTCTATAGGAATATTAGCTGGCATTATTAACGGTACCACCACCTGGTGTTTTATCATTGGTCTTATTATGAAAGGGATTGGCCAAAGCCCCTCCCCACTGTAACCTTTAAATAGTTTGCATCAAACATTTGTAAAGGAATTTCAAATTCTACCAATACAACAACAATACATTATCTTCTTTAATCCCAGTCTACTTTTACTTTGTCCAAGTTCTTGCCTAACACATTCACACGAAGATACTCTCAGAGCTAAGATTAGTGCTCCCAGATATGCTTGCAAACACACTGAAACATTCAGATCTATACTCCTTACTCTTTACTGCACTTTATTTGGTTCTATTTACTCCGTTTTAACCATTACTCAACATTCATACCGCTAGTAAATGGATCTAAAAAGAGTTTGGTTAAGATGTGTGCTCTTGACCGTTTCATACAAACATGTTCACACTTCAGAAGCTTCACAGAAAGTTGTCTCTTACTTTATTATATGAATGATTATTCAATGGAAATGCTTACCAGTTGACTGGTACCATAGCAATAATTGATTCAAGTCAATGGTTTTGGCTCCCCTCCCCTCCAGTATGTCATCTCTCTAGTTGGGTGTGTATTTTTATGACACCTGTCTCCAAAAAATAATGAATGGTTCAGATTTATTTTCTAAAATACAATCATTTTTAACCATGGTCAACAATAACATTTTTTCTCTCTTGTGATCTCCATTGGCCAGACAAGACTTCCTTCCTCCCCTTCACCTTCCAAATCTGCCAAGAAATGATGGCATCATCATCTTATTCTTCTGAGAGTAATTCACAGTATCCATGTCCTCAACGGAAGTACAAGTACGATGTGTTTCTAAGTTTTAGAGGCAAAGATACTCGCAGAAATTTTACGAGTCACTTGTATGAACGTTTGGATAACAGGGGAATAATCACCTTTCTAGATAATAAAAGGCTAGAGAATGGTGATTCCCTCTCAAAAGAACTAGTGAAAGCTATAGAAGAGTCTCAAGTTGCCGTAATCATTTTCTCAAAGAATTATGCTGAGTCGAGGTGGTGCTTGAATGAACTAGTGAAGATCATGGAATGCAACGTGAAAGATGGACAATTAGTCATACCAGTCTTCTATGATGTGGATTCATCACATGTTCGAAACCAAAGTGAAAGCTTTGCAGACGCATTTACCAAACACAAATTGAGGTATGAGAATGATGATGAAGGAATCCAAAAGATGCAAAGATGGAGGACTGCTCTAAGAGATGCCGCAGATTTAAAAGGATATGATATCCGCGATTGGTGAGTTTGGATGCGAAAAGCTTATTCTTGTCTCTCTTATCTGTATATATCAATAATGTTGTAACTCTTTTTGTAGGATTGAATCTGAATGTATTGGGGATCTTGTTAATAGAATTTCGCCCAAATTACGTGAGACTTCTTTATCTTATTTGACAGATGTTGTGGGAATAGATGCTCATTTAAAGAAAGTCAACTCCCTTCTAGAGATGAAAGCAAATGATGTTCGGATTGTGTGGATCTGGGGAATGGTGGGAGTTGGTAAAACGACTATAGCTAGAGCTATTTTTGATTTACTCTCATCTAAATTTAAATTTGACGGGGCTTGTTTCCTTCCGTACAATAAAGAAAACAAGTATGAAATACATTCTCTGCAAAGTATTCTTCTCTCTAAACTGGTTGGGGAAAAAGAAAGTGTGCATGATAAGGAGGAAGGGAGGCACCTGATGGCTCGTAGACTTCGTTTGAAGAAGGTTCTAGTTGTGCTTGATAACATAGATCATGAAGACCAATTGGATTACCTTGCAGGGGATCTTGATTGGTTTGGTAATGGCAGCAGAATTATTGCAACAACTAGGGACAAACATTTCATAGGAAAAAACGATGCTGTATATCCTATGACTACACTACTTGAACATGATGCTATTCAGTTGTTCAACCAATATGCTTTCAAAAATGAAGTTCCAGATAAGTGTTTCGAGGAGATAACGTTGGAGGTAGTAAGTCATGCAGAAGGCCTTCCTTTAGCCCTGAAAGTGTGGGGTTCTTCCTTACATAAGAAGGATATACACGTGTGGAGAAGTGCTGTTGATCGAATAAAGAGGAACTCTAGTTCAAAAGTTGTTGAAAACCTCAAAGTAAGTTATGATGGGTTGGAGCGTGAAGATCAAGAGATATTTCTAGATATTGCATGCTTCTTAAGAGGGAAAAAACAAACCAAAGTCAAGCAAATTCTTGAGAGCTGTGATTTTGGAGCTGATGACGGATTGAGGGTGCTAATTGACAAGTCTCTTGTGTTCATCTCTGAAAATGATATAATTCAAATGCATGAGTTAATACAAGAGATGGGAAAATACATAGTGACATTGCAAAAGGAAAGGGGAGAACTCAGCAGACTATGGCTCACTCAAGATTTCGAAAAATTCTCAAATGCAAAAATACAAGTAAGTGGGGGCCAAAACTTACCTTATCAATCCTCGGTCTGTTAGGCACTTGTTCATCGATTACTTTTTGTTTGAAAGATGACAATTACTGGTTTTATTTAAATTACAGTTTCCTTCTATCACAATGTGAAAAACTTTTCGACTCGATTTTAAAGAACTTCTCAAGAAAATGTACTTCTTTACAAAATTAATTGCTCAAAGTATTTCTCTTAAGCAACATATTTCTTGAGAAAGACCTGACTAATATTGTACCTTGATTTTTCTAGTGGCACTAGTTATTCAAGAACTTCAAGTGCAATAGTAAATAAACGGAACATGAGAAATTTGGCATTGCGAGAAGTGAGAAAGTAGTCATACTGAGTGCGGATTTTATTTATGCAGATATTTGAAGTTATACTTTGTAGACTAATGATTCTTTTGTCAGGGGACCAAGGCAATCGAAACAATCTGGATACCAGAAATTCAAGACCTAAGCTTTAAAAAAAAGGCCATGAAAGACGTGGAAAAGCTTAGGATATTATACATCAATGGTTTTCATACACATGATAGCTCCAACGATCAGTACCTTCCCAGCAACTTGCGTTGGTTCGACTGTTGTAAGTATCCTTGGGAATCATTGCCAGCCAAATTTGATCCTGACATGCTTGTTCATCTTGATCTCCAGCAGAGTTCACTGTTTCATTTATGGACCGGAACAAAGGTAAAATAACTGAATTCAATTTTATTTTTATTTTGATCAAATACATAGATAGACACTCAAAGTTGACAATAACTTTTGGATATACATCTCAACTGGACCATAGATACACCTTTTATTGATGAGTTAATGGTCAAAAACACACCTAATGTATCCCGATTAGACTTTTTAAAGAATCAAATACTTTTATCTTTAGCCAGGGGCAGATCCAAAGGCTTATTACAAGTTCACGTGAATTTAGTAGCTTTTGAAAAACGAAGAAGAAATGAAACACAATAGTTTGTAGATTCACAAATAGCCACTAGCCAAATCTAAATCCACCCTAATTATATGATTATTCTTTTACCTAACATTTCTTATTTTCCTACCTCATTCTTTTACTGTTTTGAATAGCAGAAATTTCCTTTTCTACGGAGGCTGGTTCTCAGCCGCTGTGCTAACTTGAGGCGAACACCAGATTTCTCGGATATGCCAAATTTGGAGTATTTGGGTCTAAAAGAGTGTACCAATCTTAAAGAGGTTCACCATTCCTTGAGATGTTCCAAAAAACTCAATAAGTTAAATTTGAGAGACTGTAAAAGCCTCGAGAGTTTTAGCTATGTTTGCTGGGAATCTCTTGAATGTCTATATCTACAAGGTTGCTCTAATTTAGAGAAATTCCCGAAGATCCGGGGAAAATTGAAGCCAGAGATAAAGATTCAAGTGCAACGTTCTGGGATAAGGAAACTACCATCAGCTATTATTCAGCACCAGTCTTGTCTTACAGAACTAGATTTGATTGGCATGCAAAACCTTGCAACACTTCCAAGCAGCATTGGCGAGTTAAAACGTTTGGTAAAGCTAAAAGTGTCCGACTGCTCAAAACTCAAAATCTTGCCAAAAGAGATAGGTGATTTAGAAAACCTGGAGATACTTGAGGCCAGATGTACTCTAATCTCACAACCTCCGTCTTCCATCGTCCGCTTGAACAGGCTTAAAGTTTTGACTTTTGCAAAACAAAAATCAGAAGTAGGCCTCGAAAACGGAGTGTACTTTTCATTCCCTCGAGTGAATGAAGGATTGCGCTCATTGGAACATCTGGATCTCAGTTACTGCAATCTAATAAATGAAGGACTTCCGATAGACATTGGATGCCTACACTGTTTGAAAGCGTTGAATCTGAGGGGAAATAATTTCGAGCATTTGCCTCAAAGCATAGCCCGACTTTGTGCTCTTCAATCCTTGGACTTATTAGATTGCAAGAAGCTTACACAACTGCCAGAATTTCCACGGCAATTAGACACAATATACGCCGATTGGAGCAATGATTCAATCTGTAATTCATTGTTTCAGAATATCTCATCAGTCCAGCATGACATCTGTGCTTCAGATTCCTTGTCACTCAGAGTGTTTACCAATGAGTGGAAAAATATCCCAAGATGGTTCCACCATAAGGGAAAAGATAAAAGTACATCAGTCGAATTGCCTGAAAATTGGTATGCATGTGATAACTTCTTGGGATTTGCTGTATGTTACTCTGGCTGCTTAATAGACACCACAGCTCAATTGTTATGTGATAAAATGATGCCGTGTATCACGCAGTCACTTGCCTTATCCAATCAGTCAGAAGGATTTCCAGAATCTGCTATTCATTTTTTCTTGGTACCTCTTGCTGGATTGTGGGATATATCTAAGGCAAACGGAAAAACACCAAATGATTATAGGCACATAAAGTTATCTTTTTCGGAAGAGTTGAAGGAGTTTGGACTTCGTTTGCTGTATAAAGATGAATCTAAGCTCAAGGCCCTGTGTGAAATGACGGGAAATAATGATGAACCAACAGAACACTGCATCGTGAAAAGGAGGGGTCAGTATGATGATGCCAGATGCTCTTCTTCTAAGAAACAAAGGTCACAGCTCTAGTATTTGTCTTTGAGAATCTGCTGCAACAACCAGTCTCTTCACAAACTTTGCAGCTCTTGTCTCTCTGCTTCTGCCGAGCCATGGTGAGTTAACTGATGTGAACAAGCTTAAACTTTTGATACTCAAATCATATCCTAGGATCATGCGATCTTAATTAAATTCATAACTTATAGTAGTCAAAATCAAGAATTTGAACTTGAGAATTAGTAAACTCTAAAATGAAAAGGTGAATACTTCAACTAATACCAAATAGTTAGTTTTCCAATTTGAAGAGATGTCGGTTTAGAAAGATAAATAGAGCTAACACTTGCTATAAGCGCTTCTTACTATAGGCGTTGAAGTCAGTCTGCCTGAGTATGTAAACTGTGTGGTTGATGATAACAAATAAACCTTCTACATCAGCCAATTTTTCTTCCTGCTTTACCAATCCAAGAATTTTCATGTATTGTATCGGAAAAGAAATGTTGCTTCTAAAGTTCTATGCTATACTCAAAATTGTTTTTTCGACTTGTTCATTTATGGTTCTTCTGTTTACATATGCCTAAAACTCTTTGGCTCTGTGTGTGATATTTGACCATCTATCAATCCCCTATAGGCGGCGGAAAATGGTATATTCTCAACTTGATTTGTAGTTGCTTCTATGTCAACATTAGTTCCTTAGGTAAGGGAAACATTGTCTGAGTTCTTCATCTGATTATGTGCTGCATTAGTATTACATTAACAAATTGGTCAATTCTATAATCAAATAATGTTGTGTATTCTTCTTTGGATTTTCAAAAAGATAGAAAATCTTTTAGGCCTCATTTGTTTGCACTTAATGGAGGTCAGAATCTTAATTAGTCCATTAAGTTCATTTATTTTATTTTTGGAAAAATCTCTTAATGGGTCTGAAGAGATCTGAACGAATCAGATCTGTAGGACATTCTTAATAACATTCAGACTCATTTGATAAGTTATTAAATAATAAATTGTAGCTTTCTACTTTAGATGTGTCTTTTTATCTCATAACTAAAAACTCTATTTTTCACTTTTCTCAATCATATACCATTTTTCCCAACCGGTAAGTTTTCATAAAAATTTCTTGTATTGATGTGTGTCAAGAACACTTGGTCGCAATAATATTTTTGGTGTATTGTTGTTTATCAAGGCTTTTGAATGAAAAAATAGTACTCCAAATCATGATTATTAGAACTTTTTTTAAATCAAAAGTGATACATTTTGTTGAAATGAAAATATAATAATATTTTATTAATATAATATTCATATGTGTATTCAGAAGCGGTGATTTATTATTTGATAACTTATTTAAATGAGTCTGAATGTTGTTAAGAGACTCCTACAAATATGATTCATTTAGATCTCTTCAGACCCATTAAGAGACTTTTTAAAAAATAAACCAAACGAACTTAATGAGCTGAATCTGAATAACTAAAATTCAGACCTAAAACTCAAATGTACTTAATGGGCTGAATCTGAATGATTAAGATTTAGACCTCCATTAAGTGCAAACAAATGAGGCCTAAGTGTGTTTGTTTTTAAGGACTGAATCTTAATTATTCAGATTCAGTTCATTAAGTTCGTTTGTTTTATTTTCTTATAAGCCTCTTCATGGGTCTGAATATATCTGAAAGATCTGTAACATCCTCTTAACACCATTCAGACTCGAAAATAAGATTTCTATCTTAATTCAACTACATCACAACAACTCATGAAAGTTGTTTTCTTATTTAATTAATGTTAATTACATGCTTACCGTTATAATTTCCTTTTTTCTTATTAACTTAATATGTCATTTACTTTCATAAATCAATCAATATATTTGAATTGATAAGAACTCCCATCATATAATATTTAGCACGATTTCAGAAAATAAAAAATATTAGTTGTTTGATCGATAATAATAATAAATGTCTATTATAAAATAATATATTTTCCTAAACAGTATACTACTACTCTATATAAACTATTTTATATTGCATTATATTAAATTCTCAAAGTTTTTGAGTGCAAAAGTAGTCTTATTAATGTTGTAACTTGATGTTTCATATTACTTTGTTACGTTAAAAATGTACAAAATTTCTATTAAAAAAAACTATTTTACTAACATGAGTTATAATATTTTATTGATATAACATTTAATTTCATAGACACATTCAGCTATTGAAAACAAACATTCACATGTTCAGATTCAGAGACAATATCTTAATATTCATATGTTTATTCAAATTTACACATTTAGATCTTAATATTCAAATGTGTATTCAGATTCAGACGTCTTAATCTTAATTAGAGTCGTCAAATAAATGGGATTGGCCCGCGAGCCTGCCCAACCCAACCCAACCCTTGAAATAAGTGGGGTTGAGCTTAATATTTTTGGCCCATCTATGAACGAGGCTTTTTAGCCCGCCCCATTTGGCCTCTTAGGACCAACCCGCAAGCCTCAGAGACCAGCCCGTGGGCTATAAATTTTTTTAATTTTTTTTATATATATTTTTAATAGTGTTTTAGTTGTAAAGATTTTATGAATAAATATTTTGAAAAACAAATAATCAAGTATTTTGTAATATCATCTTGCATGATGAATTGTAGATGAAGATGAACTTCTTAAGAAAATAATGTCACATGTTGATTCAAATGTCATCGATGATGAAAGTAGAAGAGGAGTTATAAAACGTTACTTAATAAGTCATGTAATATTTAGAAATTTAGATTTGTTAAGTATTTAGACTGCCTTGTGTTGCTGGAAATTTTTTAAACCAGCTAGTTTTTTGTGGGAGAAATGATGGAATGATCAACATTTATCCGCTAAATCTTATGTTGGCTATTATATATTTTTTCAAGTATTCACCAAAGTGTGTGATTCATAAATATATTTTTGTAAGTATTCATCGAAGTGTGTGATTTATAAATAAATTCATATATGAATTGATGTTGTGTTCATAGACGTCAAAATTCAGTACTCTTTCTAAGAGAGTAATATTGTTCATTTTTTGGTTGAAGGGTCAACCCGTCCCAATCCGTGGCCTGCTTAGGGCTGGGTTGAGCTGCTATTTTATTGATCCTTTAATTAAAAGGGTCAGCACACTCCAACCACTTAACTCTCTAGTCCGTTAGGATTGGGTTGGATTGGGACAACCAATTTTGACATCTCTAATCTTAATTAAAACAAATAAGGCCTAAGTATCATAAAATATAAGTATTTATGATTAAATTACAATTTAAATTAAAATATGATTACTAAAACAAATTAAAATTATAAATAAGAAGATTTTCAAGGTTGTCTTATTTAAATTTTAATTGAGTTTACAATAAAATTCAATTGTGATTTATAATTAGATTTATTTATTTTAATATAAGTAGTATCTTAAGGTTATAAGTTTCAATCAATTAATACACTTTTATTAATAAAAGATGTAGAGATTTAAAAAAGAAAAATGATTAAGAAAAGAAGAATAAGTCATAACAAATCATGAATATCGTTTTAACGTATTTTCTAGCTTACACACACTATAAACAGAGTGAAATCACTCTTCATACTACGCTTTACACTATATAGAATTTTAAATCGAAAATATTATAGATCTTAAGAGGTGAAACAAAGTTTTTTTTTTCTTTTAACTTTCTCGTTCATTTTTTACTCCTTTTTTTCCTTAATTTTCTTTAATTCCAAAGCAATGGTAATGGATTCTGAATTAAATTGTTTGACCGCCCTGTAAATTTTTAATCATGTAAATCTCTCTTAAAATATTTATTTGACCATGCATTTAATTTTTTTGACCATATATTTTAAATTGTTTGACTATATATTTTAGAAATTTGTCTTCAATTTTTTCAATTATAGACCAACTTTATAGAGAAATTCACTTCCACCCACAAAATTTTAATTTTTTCTCAAGACCGTCCTTGTGAATTTTTAATTAAAATTTGTAAAACTATCTTTAAATGTTTATTTGACTATACACTTGACCTGTTTGACCATATATTTTGAAAATCTCTTCAATTATTTTTTAATTATGAACCAATTTTTGAGAAAAAAATTTCACTTCTATCGATAAAACTCTAATTTTTTCTCCTAGACCATCCTTGTATGAGCAAATTACATCTACAAAAATAATAATAATACATTTATTAACTATTATTTCGATAAACAACTAAACAACACAATTTTTCTTTGTCAAGATAAGTTACGTAATCATAATTGTCTAGATAAGTTACATATTTAATCGATCGACCCGGAAAAAAAACCCAAAATAAACTAAAGCCCAAATTAGAAAAATAGCGCCAAAACACCTTTATGTTTGCAAAATCCATTTTCTCTCTCATTCATCTCTGTTGCAACAAAATTCTCTCACAAAAAACCAAAAAAGCTCTGCAAAAAGGTAAAATTCTTCTTCTTCTTCTCTGATTCTTCACATTTTTTCTGTGCATTTCATTGTATGAACGTAGAAAAATTCATTTGTGCATTGAAACCCTAGAAAAACAACGATTTCTTTTTTGTTTTCTTGATTGATATAGAAAGAAGTAGCTATGGATGGTTATGCAAAAATGAATGCTGCGATCGCTAAGGCTGAAAAGGAAGAGCGGGAGTGGGATGAGATTGATCGAATGCCGTTTGGACAGCGAATGAACTCACTGATGGGCAAGAGCAAGCGCGGTGCAAAAGCTTCTTCCAGTGGCCGTTCTACTCAAGGAACTGCACAAGGTTTGAAGTGAGTGTTTTTTTTTTTCAGTTTGATTAAGTTTTTATGCATTGAATTTTCTATTTGGGAATCAATTTTGATGAAATAGAGCTAGTTTACAGTTATAGAAATAGCAGTGAGAGAAAGAAAAAGATTCTTGCAAAAGATGTTTTCCTTTTTTTTTTTTGGCTATTTAATTGTGTTTAGGTTGCAATTTTAGAAGTAGAAAGTAAAGGGAAAAGAAAATTAAGATGTACAGCTGGAAAAAATGGAATTTTAATGAAAAAAACAAGAACGGTTGTAGTGGTTTTTAGTGTTCAGTTCATAGTTTTGGAGGTATATAACAAAAGGGGAAATTTTTTTTCAGGGAAGATAAAGCAGAGATACTGTTCGAAAAATGGAACTTGATTAAAAAAAAAAAAGATGGGAGTTTTTGTAGCTGTTTTGTTGTGTGATGTTCACAATTTTGTAAGTGAAATAAAATTAAAACATAATATTTGTAATCCACTATTTAACTGCATCTCTTTGTTATTTCTAACAATTGGAAATGTTAAGCTCATTATGCTATGTTTTTGTTTCCCCTTGTATTGCTCAAGTGTCAGACAAACAAGAAAAGAGGGTAAAGGCAGGTTAGAAAAATGAATGGTTTGTCCAATGTAGGAAGACTAAGTAATTAACCAGACAGGAGTGAAGTGGGAGGGGAATTCTAGGGAAGAAATTTATTTTGATGGATACAGGAAATGACGAAGGGAAAAAAACCCTTAAAAAGCCAGTGAAAGAGTGAAAGAAGTAGAGTAACTTTATTTGGAAAATACTTAGAACTATGAGGACTACCAGACTCTTAAAAAGTCGCTGGCACATTCTCCCACTAGTGCATTCTGCTTGGTTACCGGACTAGTCCAACGTTAAAAATCTTGATCATCTAGAAATACCAAGTAGAAACTAATTTATAGAAACTAATTTATGGATATATACAAGCACGTGGCGATGTTCTCCCTAATGACAGTAAATTGACCAAAGTCCATATATACATCAATTTAGATTATTGTATAATTTTTAGTTTTTGCCACAATTGCTTTGGTGGTTATAGCTTGGTGGTACCTCTTGCTTCTTTTCTTCATTAGTCCTCTTGTTTCTTTTCTTCATTAGTTGGGAAAATGTTTCAAAACTTTTTCCACAGAAAGTCTTTCGATTTAGTCATCCTTGTTGAGTCTCCCGCATCGGCTAAGAGGCGGGGGACTTGCTCTCTTAATATGGAGTGAGCAATTCTCATCTCTTGAGTTAGCTTTTGGGGTTGAGTTAGACCCAATGTCCATTTTCTTTATCGTGATATTAGTGTCGAACCCATCCCAGTTCTTTGTTTCATTGATGTTGGGCCCCCATTTGTATTGTTCATGCTCTGGTTGGCAGGTGGGGTTGTCGAGTCTCCCACATTGGCCTAGGGATTGGGGAATTGATCTCTTTATATGGCTTGGCAATGAACTAATTTTTAGGGTTGAGTTTGACCCAATATTCATTTCTTTATCAATCCTTACAAAATTTTCTGAAAAAAGTGGCGTATATTTTGCATTTAATATTGGTGGTAACATGTGCAGGTCTTCAGTTGATGCCGCTGTGAAAAAGGAAGATGAATGTGATTCACAGGTATTAATCCCAATATTCATTTCTTTATCAGTCCTTAAATTGACTGACTTCTTGTAAAGGCGTCCTTGACTACAAATTTATTGTGCATACATGAGGGGATAGGGATACAAATTACTTCCCTAAGATGACCAATGTGCACTAGAGACACAACATTATTGAAAGTTTAGAATCTAATGGTACTGTTTAGAGAATGAGGTGGATGGTAGAAATGCAACTTTTAATTTTGATGAAGCACTCTACACTAACTCTAACCATTGGAGACCAGAGTGGTCTGTAGAAAATATGCCTGCAATCTCGGAGGAGGAAGGTATGTGGATGCAAATACAATTGGATGAAGAGGATATTATGTGAGTGATCAGGGAATGTAATGGGGACAAAGCGCTGGGACCAGATGGGTTTATATGAGGTTCTACAATAAATGTTGAGGAAGATTAATTAGGGCAATAAATTTTTTCACTTCCATGAGTTTTCTGAAAGAAGTTCAAATGCCTCTTATATTGTGTTAGTCCCTAAAAGAGCTGGAGGAAAGGAGGTGAAGGATTATAGGCCTATAAGTTTGATTGGTAACTTCTATAGATCGGTGTCCAAACTTTTTACTAACAACCTTAAAATTGTTGTGAGTAACTGGTCTGCCCTTCCTTGATAGCCTTTGCGAGAGGAAGGTAGATTACAGATGCATCACTCATTGCGAATGAGTGCCTTGATTCTAGACCTCGACAGAAAAAAACTAGGTATTTTGTGTAAATTGGATATTGAGAAGGCGTTTGACACTTAATCGACATGTTAAGGCAAGTGGTTTTGGGATAAAATGGATGATTTGGATCCACTTTTGCATTTCTATAGTAAAACCGTTCATCATCATCGATGGATCCCCTAAAGGTTTCTTTGTCCCAGGAAGGTTTAAGACAAGGAAAGCCTCTCTTTCATATATGTCACCTTGGTTATGGAAGGCCTTAGTAGAATGTTTGCGCAGAGTTGCAAGGATGAAATGAGGTTTTACTTCAAGTCTGAGTATCAGGGAGAAATGAACGTAACACACCTTTTTTTGTACAGAGTTTTGTCGAAGGATCTTGCTAATAAACTGAAATTATTATGAGTAAGTAAGTTAGTATCACCTACCCCGTTGGCCTTAAGAGGGTAAGGCAGATTACATTTGCATCATTCATTGCAAATGAGTGTCTTGATGCTAGAATCCGTGGAAAAACCAGGTATCTTGTGTGAATTTGGTATTAAGCGTGTGCACTGGAATTTCAACATGTTTAAATGTCAATGGGTTTTGGGAAAAAAAATGGATAACTGGTTCCCATCTGCATTTCCACAGTTAGCTGTTCTTTATTATCAATGGTTCCCCCAAAGGTTTCTTCGCTGTGCAGAAAAAATTATTAAGGAAGTGTTTGACAATGTGCACTGGAATTTCAACATGTTTAAATGTCAAGGGGTTTTGGGAAAAAGTGGATCAACTTATTCCCATCTGCATTTCCATAGTCAAGCTGTCCTTTATCATCAATGGTTCCCCCAAGGTTTCTTCGTTATCCAGACAAGGAGAGCCTCTCTCTATTTTTTTTATAGCCTTTGTTATGGAAGGCCTTAGTAGAATGTTAGTGACGGTATGCAAGGATGCAATAAATGTATTAATCCAAGTCTCAGGTTCAAGGAGAAAGTGCACTTCACACACCTTTTTTATGCAGATTCTCTGGTTTTCTGTGAGCCAAGAGAAGATTTTTACTTGCATGTGATTCGTTTAATCTTTGAAGGAGTCTCTTGCTCCGTATCAATAATTCCCAAGAGTGTTTTTTATTGGGTTAATGATGTCTGAAGCATACTGGAAATGCTGGTATACTGAGGTGCATCAGTAGGTTCTTTCCCTAATAATAATTTAGGCTTCCTTGGAAATGCATTTTGGAAAATAAAAGTTCCTATATGGCTTCATGCTGATGATTTATGTTACCTTTCAAAAGATGTGTTCTGAATTGATTCTTCAACCAGAAATATGTATCTTCAACATGCGCGACTGCAAAGTTCTTATGCTTGATCAAAATATTTGCACTCCACATCTGTGCTAAATCTTGTTGCTACTTATCTATGCTCAGCCTCCATTGACATGGGTTTGCGAACAATATGCTACAATTTTTAGGTACTCGGAGAATACTTTTTCTTAGCTTCTCGGGCTAATAATTTTTGGGCTGGATTATAAGCAATAAAAGTAATTAGTAATGTTCTGTAGGTTCTTTTTTCCACTGTCATAATTATGTTTTTACATCTTGCAACTAAGGCAGTTCTCCTTGAAGCTTGGCCATGAAAGTTGGTATATGTTTGACCTTAGCTCAGGGAAGAGCAAGGGAACATCCCTCTTGGTTGCTGGTTCAAATCCAGCAGGTCGAATCCTATATTTGTTTCAGAACATCTTTACATAACTATGTTAGTCTGCTATGCGATTTTCCTATGTGATTATTTGGCTCAATTGATTTACTGCATTCCTTGAAGGAAAACAGGATCATTAGCTTAATAGGTGTCCCTTTCTCTTTATCTCTCATGGATGTTTGGTCCGGAGAGAAGAAATATGGAAATTGTCTTTTTAATAGTTCCGGAAATACTTATTTACCAGTATCTTTCCCCAACGAACTGCTTTATTTGTTGGACTATTCTCCCAGAAGAGCAAGAAAAAGTGGAATTTAATGTCAGTGAAGTTACTGCCTGTTTCATATCTTGTTATGTCCTTTTTTAATTAGTCAACTGAAGTTGCCAATTTCTGTATGTTGTGCAGGATAACCCTTCCAATTTTTCCAGCGTACTCATGGATGACAAGATTTCTCAAAGTGCTGGGAAAAAGAAAGTTGGTTCTCCTTTATCCGATCTTGTACATGTCAAGGTTGAACCTGTGGGTAACAATATGGTTGAAGCTACTGTGAAGAATGAAATGGGTAATTTGCCCAATAGTAGCATGGTTCAGGTGAAAAGTGGAGTTGGAATTACCTTTGAGTTTACTGAAGACGAACTGGATAATATGGCGTTATCTGAGCGAATGCAGCTGTACTCTAAGAGAAGGGCTCCTTCTTTCAAGATAGGTAGAGTTGTAGAGTGCTCAAGCGAAATAGCTTCTTCCATCTCTGATTGCGCACCCATTTCAGCTGTGCCAGCCAATCCACTAAAAGTTTGCCCGCCACGGAAACAAAGGAAGACTGCCACGTAAAATTTCTTTTTGCTGACTATTTACTCTATATATGTATATATCAATTTGTATATGGCTGCATTTACTATGGATGGCCACCGAAACCTCAACAGACACATGCTAACATGTATGTGTATGTATTTGCGTATACTGTACACATTTAATCCATATCTTTTTCCTACAAACTGCAGAGATTCAGTTCAAGCAGCTATGGAGGAAGATGCTCCTGGACTCTTGCAGGTATTTCCCATCAAATTGCCTAGTTAAAAATCAGATGGCTCATAGTATTGATCTTTGCAGGTATTACTTGAAAAAGGTGTAAGCATCGATGAGATGAAGCTTTATGGGAAAAATGCGAGTAATGAGCCTCTTGATGATTTGTCCTCTGAAAAGAACTTCTCAGAGCTTCAAGCTGTTATATCTAAGGTATGCCATACATGTTCTCATGATCTTTCTCGTCACTAATTGAGGAGGAAAGCTGCCTACATTCATAAGTGTCTGGATTACCTGTTTCCTGCTGAAGCATGCTGTAGATTTTAGTCATTCAATGATCCGGAAAATGTTACTGATGGTTAGTTCAGGAATTAGATCCGTCTTGAGTGTCTTTTCAATTGTATGATTCAGTTTAGAGGCTTTCAGGCAGTATTTAATTACTCAATTGTAATAGACTTATTCTTGAAATCTATTTCAATTATGGTTTTAGTTTACAACTTCCACTTTTCAAATTTCATATGATATGATATGCCAATGTTAGCTTGGGATCACGTAGAGAGAGGTGTGTTCTAGATAAATAAAGTGATAGACATGGAGAAAGAATTGAATGCATTTTGATATATTTTATTGTGAAGCAGTGATTTTAAGCTGTAAACCTTTTGTTTTCTTTTGTGAAAGTCATTCATGTCAATTAACGAAATTGTCGAAGTGATCATCAAGACTTAAGGATTGAAATGGAAGAGAAAATAAGAGGGAACTCGACTTAATTATTCCCTCAAGCTATTGGGGGTTAAAATAACCGAGTTTACATGTCCTAAAAAGGGAGAAAATGTATGCAAATCCATACCTAATTACAATAGGAGTAAATTAGGTTACCTATTATATACCTTCAAGCTGGTGCATACAAATTATATGTACCAAGCTTGCTATAGATATAACTTGTTCGGGTATCGGCTTGGGATTTGGTGAATATGTGTGCAAGCTGATCACTTGACTCACAAACCTTGTGATGATGTCTACTGAGAGGTTGAGAGTACTTTCTCTCTTAAAAAATGACAATCAATCTTTATGTGCTTGGTCCTCTTTTGAATCTCTGGATTCGATGCAATGTGAAGTGCAACTTCACTATTGCACGCAAGTTCCATTTCTTTATTCTCTCCAAATTCCAACTCCTTCAACAGTTGCTTGATCTATATGAGTTCACATGCCGCATCTGCTATAATCCAATATTCTGCTTCTGCACTAGATCTACCAACAACATTTTGTTTCTTACTTTTTCAAGACACCAAAGTTCCACCCTCCCCCCCGACTAGAACACAATCTATAGAGGGAGACTCTGCCCAAGCAGTATCCGCCTCGACAAAAAGTGGTCAGAAAATAGTGTAGCAGGTATAGATTTGCTTGGAATCACAAGGCTACCCTGCTAGAAAAGGCAGATCGCCGAAGTGGGAAAAGCTAGCAGTCGCCTGAAAAATCAGATCTGATGACAGGAAGTGGTTGGAATCAGGAGGAAATTGGATCAATAGCATCAGAATCAACAGGCGAGTGTATTTGAAAAATGAAACTCGCCGGAAGGTGGCTGGAACAATGCTCACACACTGGCACGTGGGTAGATCTCATCGGAACTGGCTGACTATCTGGCGGTGCATAGATGGTATGTTCAGGGCGACACTGGTTGGGGTTTGGTTGCCGATGTCTTCCGCTTCTTTACCTTATGTGCTATTGCAACTTTTAGTGGATCACACTTTCTGTTTTTCCCTATTTCCTTCATACTATTTGATTTATGATGGTGGTTCCTTAGCCAATTTGATGCACACACCTTGCTTGTTTCACCCGAGTAGCTGCTACATTCCACCAATATATGTACCAGGTAACTCTGAGCTTAGGCAAATGGGAAAAATTACCTTTCTTTTCTCTATCTAGGTTTAACTTGAAACCCCATGTTTTAGAATGCACTTAGTTCATTTCTGGTTCTTTCTTTTTTATTTTACTAGTGATCTTGCCCCTGCTTCATTCAGTCATTATAAGAACAACAACAACAACATTAGTGAATTCCCATAGACTAGGGGTCTGGGAAGGTAGAATGTACGCAAACCTTATCCCCTACAACAATGAAATCAGATCTGACATGTTATTTAACTGTTTTGAGAAATTAGATCAAATAAAGTAATTTCTTGATTCTCAAATGACTTAGAATCCAGGAATTAGATTGCTAGTTTGTTTGTTTTTCTCTACTATAAATTTGTACATCTACAAATGAATATGATTGTACAATTTGGTACCAAAACTTATACGGTATCAGAGCAGTTTTGTTCTTGTGTTGCTTATGACTAAATCAACATTTTCGGCTATGACACCCAGCGGTATCGATAGAAGCCGAGAGTTCCGTTAACAAAGTTCTGAGCAAGACAAAAACGAACTGAAGCGACGATTCTTCTCATTTGTCTATTCAACTTACCTCTCGTAATCTGAAGGACAAGGATTATTTGGAATGGGCGCAATCTGTCCTTATGACAATTGATGGTTGAGAAAACTTAATCACCTAACTAACTGGAGAAACGAGAATGCCTGAACTACGAGACCCAAAATTGATCACCTAGAGATCAGAAAACGCGATGGTAATCATTTGGCTACTTAACTCCATGGAACCTGCCATAAGTAAACCCTATTTGGTTGTTCCCTTTGCTTGGGATGTTAAGGAGGTTGTTAGAGAGACTTATTCTGATGTAGAAAATGCCTCTAAGATTTTTGAGTTAACAAATAAATTGCGGAAAGCTAGGCAAGGGGAGAGGAATTACTATTTACTATAATGAGATGGTTTTCATATGACAAGAATTAGATGAATGCTATAATGCTGAATGAGAGCGTCCCAAGGATAGCATAAAAAAATGAAAAGTGAAGAAAATGAGAGGTTTACTCAGTTGTGTAAAACAAAAATGGTATGCTCCAGGATTAACAAATCATACCATGTCATCTGACATTCTCTTGAGGGGAAGACAACTATTCGAAATAGTGTATGTCGATGATATCATACTTACAAGAGATCTGTTAGAAATGAAGGATTCAAAAAATAGTTGGTCTCAGAATTCGAGATCTAAGATTTGGGTCATTTGAACTATTTTTTTGGCATGGAAGTAGCGAGATCAAAAGAATTTATTATGTTGTCACAAAAGAAGTATGTGCTAGATCTTCTAAAAGAGATAGGGATGAGAGGTTGTCGTCCATTTGAAACACATATTCATCCGAATATTACGTTAGAAAATAAATAAGGAAATTCAGTTGGCCAAAGTCAATATCAGAGACTAGTGGAGAAGTTGATCTACTTGACACACTCAGGCTTTTGTTGTAAGCTTAGACGGTCAATTTATGCACTCTCCAAGGCAGCGCACAGGAAGTGGTTTATATGATCCTAAGATATCTAAAAAGTTCTTTGGGGAAAGGATTTTTTTTTTTTAAAAAATCATCATAGGGACATTGAAAGTTTTACAGATGGGTAGATTCTACTATTGACAGAAGGTTAACGTCTGGATCAAACTCAACATTAAGTGACAGAATTTAATGGATATTAAGGGCAGACATGTTATGAATATATCTCACTATATTTGGCGGGAATCAAAATTTATGAATGTGAAGGAAATGGATTTTAGATAAAAGGAAAAAGATTTAAGGAAATGAGATATAATAATAAGATTCAATGTTAGAAAGATATACTTTGGACTATTAAAACCAATATAAAGATTCGTCAAAATGCAAAATAGGTAGGATTTATTTGTGTTGAGACAAAGTAATATTGAATTTACCAAAATAATTACCAAACCATAGCAAAACCATGAGTCAAGTTAACAGTAACAATGTAATTACCGAAACAACTCCTAAAAAAAATACCACATCAATCTCTCACTCCATCGGTCACAACACTTTGTAGTAGGCTAAATTTTCAACTCGATGAAAACAGTGCCCCTGACCAGAATTCAAAGTAAATACCAAAATTAATCATTATAAATACGTCTTAAGTTGCTCAGACTTAGGTGCAGGTGTCCGATATGGATGCGGATCTAGAAGTCCAATCCTTCATGATCTAATTTTAAAATTCGGGGATATGAATCCATGTATGGATAGGGGTGCGGGGATTGGCCTAAAAATAATTAAAATATCTAAAAATAGAGTTATGAAACCTTAAATTATGAGATATTATATGGAGAACTTGAGGAGAATCTTGGAAGGAGATTAAAGGAAAAATAGTGACAAAAATTTCTATATAAAAGGTATTCCATTTCTTCAATTTCACCATAGTTTTTGTATTGATTGCCAAAATCGTTAAAACTGTCCGGACTTTCCCCATCTATTTTGGTCAAAGTATTCAAAATCGGTTGACCAAATCAAACACGGATCGCACACCCAGACCAATATCGTGTCGACATGGGTGCGACACCAAAAGTGAAGAGCCAAGCAACTTAGAAATACATAAACTAAATATCTTGATAGAATAAGTGAGGAACCTAACCAAGTCATGTGAAGTAATCAATTGCGTAAAAGAGATTATATCAATCCATTAATAGAGGATGTTATATAGTCAGAAACTTACCGTTCAGATTTCAAATTGCAATCAAAATAGCTGTTTCCCAAATCACGAAAAGTAATTGATACATATTTTGTCCTTTCGGTAGAGCCAAACTAAATCTTTTATTACTATACGTAGATATCTATGAGCGAGAGATATTAGAAGTTAGGGTAATTGAGGGCCTCCTAAACATGTCAAAATAATTCATTTAGACACTTCATATAAAGGTGTTACCTATTGAACATGGGAAGACTATTGAAAGTGTATGAATTAAGCACTAATGTGACAATCTGCCTCACAAATAAAGCGTATGATCCTTGGTGTATGCTAGGCGATTCCACAGACCACCAAGGGTATGCTAGACAGCTGGAAGGAGATAGGAAGAAGACACTCTACTGAAGACTGGTGGGAGTTAATACCATCTTGCATTTGGTGGACTCTATGGAAAGAAAGAATGCTAGATGTTTTGAGGACAAGACTAACAACATTGAGAAGATAAGGATGAATAGCCTTAGTCGTTTATACTTTTGGTGTAAACAGGATATGAGGGGGATATAGAACTTTTTGTAGATTTCATAGGTAATTTGTAATCTCCCTAGGGGTAGGTTTTGTTTATGCTCCTATAATCATCATCATTTGATAATGAGTCTTTTATGAATACACAATTATCCTTATTTTTTTAAAAATAAAGCATATGATTCTCACACGCTAAAGCAACAAATTATTAAATGACACGTGGAAAATAACATTCAAAAGAAGAAACTCCTTATTGAGCAATTTTTCTTCCCCTCACCCATAACTCCCGTGTTCTTTCTTTTCATAGTCTCCGCCACAACCATTTCCATCCTTCACCACTCCTGTTTTTTCTTCTTTATTTCACCATGACGACAGCCTCCACCATTTTCTACAATCTCCGTCCATCTTAATTTCACTACCACTAGTATCCTCCATCCCCGCTAACAAACTCATACCTTTATGAACCACACCATTACGTATTGTGACTTCAGTTGCCAAAATTGAAATGAATTCCCGAAAAATTCTCATAATCAGTTCCCAAATTTCGTACTTCTAGACCAAAATCAATTTTGTGCAATTTTTTTAATTATGTATGGAACATCCGCAAATCTGTTTTATCCATTTGAGAAATGCTCTTTGGCCATCACCCCTAGAAGATCTTAACAAAGGCACTTTTGCACTGATTAAAGCAAAAGAAAATACCTAGAACCATTCAGTAGACATGTATCCGTTAGCTTTAACTTTCTAGTATTTTGAGATCAATTGTTAATGAGCTTTTTATGATTTTAGTTTTCTAGGCGTACTGATGAAATTTACACTTCCATCATGAAACTAAGAAATATAGTTAAAAAGTGAAACAAATCCAGACCCATCTCAGCTAACAACACTCCTGCTACTAATGGACCCTTTTGGATGTGGTTTACATATTAGACAAAATCAAACTGCCGTGCACATGGTTACACTAAGTAAAATAACGAGAGATTTTCAACCAATACAAAAACATTGACGAAAAAACCCTAATTTATCTCTAAAGCATATGTATCAAAATATGCTAAAGGTGGAGTTAAGAAGCTTTATCTCTATCTCTTTATTGACTCTTTGCTCCTTTTGCGGAGATAAGAAAGTAGAGAAATTTCTCAACAACTTTATTTCTTCTCTTCGGTTCTACTTCTCCAACCTTTGGAACCATGTCAATTGTAGGAACAATTGTGTTTTCTTGAGCCCTGGAGACATATATGGAAAGCCAAGATCTCCTACAAGGTGTCTTGCTTTGTGTGGTTATTGGCTAAAGAAGCAGTATTGACACAGGAGAATTACACTTTGCTCTAGATTTTTTCTGTGGGAAAACTGCAGAAACACTCAATCATTTGTTTATCCAATGCGAAGTCACTGGCCAGTTGTGGAATCTGTTCCTGAGACTTAAAAACATCTCCTGGTCCATGCCTGGGAGAATTTCAGAGGCTCTATATAGCTGGGAAGAAGCAGGGACACAAGCAAAAATCAAAAGTAACTGGAGAATTGTTCCTGCCACTATTTGGTTTACAATATGGAAAGAGAGGAACCTTGGAGTTTTTGAGAATAGGGAGAGTAGTCTGCAACAAGTTAAACCGAATTGCATTTTGACTCTGTGTTTTTGGTGTAATCAAATTTACTCTAATGATACCGTCTCTATCATTGATGTCTTAGACTCATTGTAGGGATAGGTCGGTATTTTTAGAGTTCCTTATGTAAAATACAGGTTTCAGTACAGCCTATGTATTGTTCTATAGAAATAGAAACAATTAGCATTTGTAAAAAAAAACAATTGTGTTTCTTGAAGGAGGAACAACTGTAACATTTTAGGGATTAGGGAACGACAATATTTTTTTGTTGTAAGAGTAATGATTGTATATTTAAGTCGTGACTTTCGGTTTTTTGTATATTTAGTTGAAAGGGAAATTTTAAGGGAAAAGGTAAAAAGCCACAAAAAAAGATAAATAGTATTCTAGGCCTTAGAGAGTGCCATATTACCGGCCCTATGTCCTTACTAGTTACTATGCATGTTCTTTGCCGTAGACCTTCAATTAATTGTTTGTGAAGAAGAAATAGATAACATTTATTAAAATTTATACATAGGATGAACGATCATTTTACAATAATGATAAAGTTTTACACCAAATCAATTTAACTTCCATTATAGATAGCCCCAAGGTATGATGATCACAAATGCACTGTTACATCTAATATAAATTAATTGCTGGTCATAAACATGATAATGTCGAGTATATATGATCAATTGATGTGTGTTAATATAATAGCCATAGATTTATTTTTTATAAATTTGTCAAACAATTAGCTACCCTAAATAGTTTATTTTACTAAGTTTTTGTTTCTCATTTTAACTCCATTGAATAACATTAGAAGAAAATGGTAAAGAAATTATTTAAATTTTTTTGAAGGTGTTCATATCAATAAGATAAGTTGGTGTAGAAGCGCATGTTTGTTGTAATGTTTTTCCATTAGACTGAATAGTTAAGGTTTGGTTATTTAATTAATTAGTTTGGGACAAGATGCGGGAAGCGATGCAGAGATGGTCCGGGCATGTGACAAGGAAATGCACAGATGCCCTAATGCAAAGGTGTGAGAGGTCCGCTATGGATGAATCCAGGAAATATAGAAGTAGACCAAAGAAGTATTGGGGAGAAGTGATTGGGTAGGACATGCCACAGTTGCAGGTTACAGTGGATAGTGGATATGACCTTAGATAGGAAAGTGTGGAGGACACAAATTAGGGTAGAAGGATAGTAGGTAGGAATGTGTCCATACTAGTAGGTAGGAGTGTATTGTCTGTCTTGCTGTCCATTCTAGAAGTCGTAGTATTACACTTGTTTCTTGTTCTTCGATTCCAGTAATCTGTTGTTTCGTCTAGTTTGATTATAGTTTTACTACTATTTCGTCGTTTGGTACAGTCTGTTGTTACTTTTATTTCCAGTACTTCTTTTTCTAGACTGTTTTATTTAATCTTGAATGAGGGTCTATCGGAAACAACGGCTATTCTACTAAGGTAGAGGTAAGATCTGCGTACATTCTACCATCCCCAAACCCCACTTTGTGGGACTACAAACACTATGTTTGTTGTTCATTGTTGTAGTTTGGGAATTAAAAATTTAGTAGTAGAATTTGTTTAGACTCTATTTTTAATATAATTTTTTTGTTACTCACCAAATTATCATCAATATAAATGGGGTAGAATTAGGCTAAAATGGTATAAAAGACCATCAATATTTTACAGCGATTTTGGTCCTTCAACATTGTTACTCATGCTTTTATAATAATTAAAGAAATAATACATATATTAATTTTTCTGGTTTTATCTTTTTAGGCAGGGTACTAATCCATTTATTTGATTTCATGTTGTGTTAACTTGTTGTTTAGCTTTTCTCCGTCCAACGGCAGTCATTAATAAAGCTACCTCCACTCCAGCGTACAAAAGGTGAAAAAGCTAGCTATTGTTTAGCTTGTCTGTTTTCCCTCATTGAGCAGGTATAGACATTTATTTGGCGCAAACTCTAGTTGTCTATATTCATTTTAATATGTCTTTGTATCACTGTTATCTCATATGTCTTTTTCGAATTGCACTTTAGGCACGATATCTGCAGTTCCGGAAGTGGCCTGCTGAATGGGGATGGTGCCGAGATCTCCGGTCTTTTATTTTTGTCTTTGAAAGGCATAACAGGTCGGTTGTTCGCTGCCACGTTGTGTTCTAGAGTTCTCGTAGTGTTTCATGATCCATCAAGATTTATACTTATATACATGTAGGATTGTGCTGGAGCATCCTGAATATGGCTATGCAACATACTTCTTTGAACTGGTGGATTCCTCCACCATTGATTGGCAAATCAGGCGATTGGTAACTGTTATGAAGCTTACTAGCTATAGCAGAGTCAACCTAATCGAGGATAGAGCACTGACGGTATTTACCTTTGTTGCAATAATGTTCCCATTTTTATGTTGCTGATGTGGGTTTGACCAAATTTTTTGTGGCCCCTTTTCCCCTGGGGGGAGGGAAATTCTTGTTATCAACTTCCTTTGGCGTCAAATTGAAGTGAGAAATAGTTGCTTTTACTTTACCCCATAATGGTCCCTTGTGCTTGTTTTTTCTTCTTCTCTTTCTTATGAGTTTTAATATGAAATCCTGGTTCCCCTTTTGATAGAGATTTTAGGTGAAAAAGGTTGGAGGCTTAGATGATTGTTGGACTTGCTCCTCAGCAAATTTTTTCGTTGTCACTTGTTTCTTTAATCTTTATTCATGCTAAATCATTTCCGCTATCATGATTGAAATTTGGTTACTAGATAAAATAGTCCGTCTGTTTTAGCTGTAACTATTATATGTTGGTTATCAACTTCTTGAAACTGTTGCAGAACTAAAATAAATAAATAATTATATGCTCAATCTCTAAACAA
Source organism: Solanum lycopersicum (assembly GCF_036512215.1). Lineage (NCBI taxonomy): Eukaryota > Viridiplantae > Streptophyta > Magnoliopsida > Solanales > Solanaceae > Solanum > Solanum lycopersicum. The sequence continues at coordinate 4,727,244 of NC_090810.1, read as the reverse complement.
GTTAAGCTTTTAGATGAAGTGTTTCAATATGGTATTAGAGTAGACAAAAGGTCACTGCCACCATAAACAAAGTTTTTCCACGTCCTTGGCATTTAAAAAAAACCAGACTTTCCTTGTGATGGGGCATGTTTCAAACCTAAAATAATAAACATAGGTGTTCTATCTCTAACAGCTTGAACTTTTAGATGAGGTGGTCACAGTCGACAGGAACAGTTCCATACATCCAGTCTAAACCAAAACGACCATAAACTTCTACTTACCCAAAATGTACAGAGGGGAGAGAAAAGGGAGGGTTGTGTTTGAAGTTGTCAAGCTAGCTAACTTTTAAAGTAGTTAGAAGATTTAGCATATTGGTGGAACTCTTAAAAACCATCATCTTAGTGTAAGCAGTCGTCATAGATCATCGAGGGCTAATTTCTGTGGTAAAAGTAGAGGACTCGATAGGAAGCGGAAGCAGGTCTGTGGGTGGACAATTATGGCCTAGGTAAAAGCAGTTGAAGTAGAACCTTTGACAGTCCTAGAAAATGTTGAGGAAGTAGGATTTGTCTGGGGTAGAAAGAGATGTAATGGTGGTAAAAGGGAGGTGCAGTTTTATGAATCAACCATTTATGATGGTGTGGAATATGCTCTATAAGACTCTGTATAAATGCACAAGGTGAACTTCCTTACATTGGTAAGATCATAAAGATATGGGTAAGTCCAGACAAGTCTAAGATGATAAAGATTCACTGGTTTTTCCAGCCATCAGAGATCTTGTATAACCTGAAGATGTAAAGGTAGCTGAGAATGAAGTATTTCTTGCTTCTGGTGTAGGCACTGGTTGGCTAATGTTAATTCTTTGGTGAACTTCATAAAGCTGCTTTATCTCATTGCATGTTCTTTGTCTGCTTTTACTAGAATTACTCAAACCATATTGTTTTATGTATATCATAAGCTATCACTCAAACCATATTTTTTTATGTATATCATAAACTATCACTCAAACCATATTTTTTTATGTATATCATAAACTATCTCTCGACTAACTCCTTATAGTTAGAGGAGTTCGATTGATCAATATATATCTATTTATGTCCACCTCGTCAATGTTAGTAAAACTCCCTTAGCTCTTGTGGAAACCCTTCTGCTTGTTTCTACACTCGTCAATGTTAATAAAACTCTCTTAGCTCTTGTGGGGGGACCCTTCTGTTTGTTTCTACTCTCGTCAATGTTAATAAAACTCCCTTGGCTCTTTTGGAGACTCTTCTGCTTGTTTCTACTTGGTTTCAGTTAATCTTCAATTGAAGATGGCCTTTGTATTGAGGGGACAAGACAACTAATTAACTTGAAGCAGATGTTATTATTTGCTGAAGTTTTATAATGATGAGTATTTAAACTAGATGCTATTAACTTGCATAGTGGTTAATAAGGTAAGATGAATAATCAAGAAGGAAATCTTAGCTGATTAATTACTAGCTGATGATCCTGTAACAATAAGTTCTCTTTGAAGTTCGTCTAAAATGAAAGTAAGAAGAAGCTAGCAGATTGATCTCTCCTATATTTCTGCTCAATGCTAATTCTGTCTCGTTGCCCGTCTGCCTTCTTATTTATTGAAGAAAAGATCAACCTTTGGTCTACGTCTCTCTAAATGATTTTTTGCTTGGGGTAATTCTTGTTGACCTAAGAAAAGGAAGAAGAATGGAAATGATAAAGGGAGGGTAATGCTCTGAATAGGTGAGGGGATTTTGAAGGTGAAATTTAGGATGAAACGAGTAAATCTTTTAGAAACAAGTTCCATCTTTTGCATGTTTAGTGCAAAGCATCAATTGCAGCCGAGTTGCCTAATTGTGATAGGAAGTTATCGTTGGAAGTATGGGAGTAGAAGAAATGAATGGAAGGAAAATGGGGAGGAAAAAGAAATTTAGAAAGCAAAGTCAGGGAGGATCTGATTGGTTTTGGAAACAAAGACAAGAATTCAGTACAATTTTCTTATGGGATCTTGTAGTAGCTTTTTCTTTTTACCATAAGGGTGTTGAAGGTTTCATTAAGCACCTATGTTTGCCAAAAGTGCACACCGAACACCTCCAAATGAGCATGGACATCAGTTGCGCTGACATGGACAACAAATCAGGTGTTGTATAACTTCATTTTCCACTCTTCAGATTCTTTTTTGACTTCCATTGATTGTGGATAGACAAGATGAGGGTAGCGAGGCTGAGATGACTCAGGCATGTGAAGAGGACACGCCGAGTGAGGAGATGTGAAAGGTTGGGTATGGTGGGTCTGATAAGAGGTAGAGGGAGGGAGGCCGAAGAAGTATTAGGAAAAGTTGATTAGACAACAGCTTACTGAGGACACGACCCTAATTGGAGGATATGAAGGTCGGAGATTAGAGTAGAAGGGTAATTAAGTAGTCAGGCTGTCTAGTTTCCCTTATCAACGGTATTGGCATTTTTCTTCTAATTTCTTCTAATTCAATTTTTATATTATTTGTTTCCATTGCTTCAGTTATCATATTATTTGTTGGCGCTACTAGTATTCTGAACTGTATTCTCTTTTCCTTCTTGTTTTTCTTGTTGATTCGAGGGTCTATCAGAAACAATCTCTCTACCCTCGTAAGGTACAGTAAGGTTGTGTACATACCATCCTCCCGAGACCCCACTTGTGGGATTTCACTGGGTATGTTTTTTGTTGTATAGGAAGATTTGCATGAAAATTTAATCTGACAAAGTTTACTCCTAGACTAAAGTGTCATGCTCTCTCCTAGTTTATGGTAAAACATATTATCCAGTTGATTGGAAGCAAGATGAAGGGAGATCATGCTTTAAGCATTGCTTTGAATTGAGGCGTAGTAGTAGTTGTTGCCTTGTTGGTGGTTATTGTATGTGTCGTAGGTGTAACAAATCCGTTGTCGGTAATAAACTTGTATCTGTATATTTGATTTATAATAGCATGTAAAGCAAATATGAAACACTTTTGGCTTTTCAGATCTGGCTCATATTATGAGGTCAAACTTGCTTGACTTGGACATTGTTTTTTTAGAGCATATGCTGCTAGATTGACTGAAAACCGCCATCTATTAAGGAAACACTTGAAGACGGATGACTTTAGACAACAAATTTCTGTGATGTTTAAGTTAAATCTCTTCGTTTGTTTCCGTACCATGATTCCCACATTCCTGTGCTCTGGCCTGTCTTGGATCCTTTTGGAATGTTCAAATCTCAGTTGATACATGTCTGAATCATTGTGGTGGTCATACGAGTGTAGTCTATAAAATAAATGTTCACAATACAAGTAGAAATGTCCTCAAATGGTCTCTCGACATCCAAACTTATTCATTTACCTTACCAACCTGTTTTCTGCTTACAATTTCAAATCTTATATCATTTTGAAAACTTTTTCATGCTTCCATTGTATGCACGCAGGTGGGAAAAGAACTTACTGAAGGAGAAGCGAGGGTACTGATGTCATATGGTTGGATACGTAACACCGGACTGGGAACGATGCTCAGGTATTGTGATAGAGTTATTCATGATAGGATAACGGAGAAAGATGGCTCAGAGTGGAAGTCGAAAATTGAGAAGTTGCTTGTGGCTGGATACAGTGGTGGTTCCATAGTTGAAAACCCTGTGGACCACAATGTTGCTCGGAATGACCCTGAAATCAAGTCAGAACTAGAGTAAAACCTAGATTTACTTGTCAAAAATCTTGTAAATGTCCATCTCTTTTGTACATACTTGAGTAGCTGGCTGTCTAAACTTAGTTTGGTTGTAAAAAAGGATTCAACTGCTTAACCCTTTAATGAAACTGCATGTGGTTACTATTTGTTTTTTTTTTTTACTTCAGATATCGTTTTATCTTTGTTATGACTAATTTTTAGGGCAATTTGTTTGGTTGTTCATAATATTTTGTCATGATTTTTTTCTCTATACTGTTTTGGAATGTTCTTTCCTTGAGTTGGAGGTCTATCGGGAAAAGTCTTTTTACCCTAAGATATGGGTAAGGTTTGCTTTCACTTTACCCTTTCTAAGACCTCATTTTTTGGAATTATGTGAAGTATGTTGTTGAAACTTCTTTGATAAACTATTTCAAGGTCCCGGATTTGAGTTTGGGTGAAGCCATTTCTTTTCTTAAGTCGAGGGTCTATAAAAAATAACCTCTCTACCTTCATGGGTAGGGTAAGGTTGCATACACAACTCTTTTCGATCCCGCTTGTAGGATTATACTGAGTATGTTAGTGTTTCTTGAGTCTAGGGTCTATCGGACTTATCTTCATAAAGTAGTACAACTACGTATCACCCTCCTCAAGCCTAACTTGTGAAATTATATTAAGTAATGTTGTCACCTCATCTTCTCATTTCGTCGTTGCTCATTCCCGTTAGGCCGAAGTGTTTGGCCTTTCCTTCTCCGCGCCCGCTCAGGCTTCGATACGTTTTCCGAAAAAATTTGCTGAAATGCTTTCATAATGTACAGTGATACACCATCCAATGTAAGGAGTTTTCCCACTGACTTTTACCTATTATAGTATGTGACTTTTACTTGTGGATATCCTTAAGGTACCAATGATATAACTTAAATGTGTAGGGAGTTGGCAGATCAATACTTACAGTCTCGTTATTTTTACATTGATTTTTGGGTAATTAAGAGTCAATTTATAGGAATTAAGTGATTCTTTTTGTTTTTCGTGTGTGTTAGCCCATAAATATTTTAGTGAATATGACTTTCATATGATTTCTTTGTGAAACCTTTAAGAAATCCTCCTTGAGAAGCATTACGTATAGTTATCCAAGTCTATTTTGGGAATTTACGGGCAAATTGACAAGATTTAGGTGATTTTTCTAGTTATTCGTGTGTGTTAGCCCATAAATATTTTGGTGATACGACTTTCAGACGATTTCTTTGTGAAACCTTTGCGAAACCCTTTTCATAGTTCATTTTGAGACATCTATGGGCTAATTTATAGGAATTATGCCATTTTTTTTTTCATCTACGTTAGTTTATAGATTTTTTGTAATCAAGAATTTCCGAAACGAAATGACTGAAATTTTTCATAGAGGTCTGTGAAGATGTTAACAATGTACGTAGTTCGTCCCAAGTTCAAACGAGCGTATTTTCAAGTTCACACAAGCCCAAAAGCAAGTAAACACAAATTTTATCGATTTTCGTGTGTTATAGTTCAGAAAATTTTTGTGATCCGAAATTCTCAAAACGAAATGTCTGAAATTTTTCAAGGGCGTCTGTTAAAACGTTAGGAATGGACCCAGTTCATCCAACCGGGAAAACGAGCGCATCTTCAAGTTTAAACAAGCCCCAAAGCAGGTAAACGTAGATTTTATTGATTTTTGTATGCTATAATCCATGGATTTTCAAGGATCTAGAATTTTCGAAACGAAATGACCGAAACTTTTATTAGACGTCCGTTAAGACGTTAGCAATGGATCTAATTCATCCCGCGTGAAAAACAGACGCATTTTTAAGTTCAAACTAGCCCCAAAACTAGTAAACATAGATTTTGCTAATTTTTGTATGCTCTAGTCCATGAATTTTTTGTGATGCGGAATTCACGAAATGAAATGACCAAAAATTTTCACAGACGTTCGTTAAGACATTAGCAATGGACCCAGTTTGTACCGGGGAGAAATCAGACGCATTTTCAAGTTTAAACGAGGCCCAAAGCAGGTTAACACAAATTTTATCAATTTTTGTGTGCTATAGTCCATAAATTTTTTGTGACTAAAAAGAATTGACCGAAAGTTTTCTTGGAGGTCCGTTAAGACGTCAACAATATACGCAGTTAATTTCGCAAGAAAAACAGACGCATTTTCAAGTTTAAACAAGCTCTAAAGCAAGTAACGCAAATTTTATCAATTTTCGTGTGTTATAGTCAATGAATTTTTTGTGATTCAAAATTCCTGAAACGAAATGGCCAAAAATTTTCATGGACGTCCGTTAAAAACATTAGCAATGGACCCAATTTGTTTTGCGTGAAAAACAAACGTATTTTCAAGTTCAAACGAGCCCAAAAAAATAAAGAATTTTTTTATCAATTTTCGTGTGCTAGTTCATGAATTTTGTGATCTGGAATTTTCTAAATAAAAAGGCCAAAAATTTTCATGGACGTCCGTTAAAACGTTAGCAATGAACTCAGTTCGTCATAAGGAAAAAACATGTGTATTTTCAAGTTCAAACGAGTCCCAAATCAGGAAAATGAAAATTTCATCAATTTTCGTGTGCCATAATTATTTGTGATCCAGAATTTTCGAAACAAAATGACTAAATTTTTTCATGGAGATCTGTTAAGAGGTTAGCAATGTATGTGGTTCGTCTCGCGGGGAAAACGAGCGTATTTTCAAGTTCAAATGAGTCTCAAAGTAGGTAGTGTAGATTTTATCGATTTTCGTGTGCTATAGTCCATGAATTTTTTGTGATTCAGAATTTTCAAAACGAAATGGCCAAAATTTTTTATGGACGTCCTTTAAGACGTTAGCAATGGACACAATTCGTTTCATGTGAAAAACAAACGGATTTTCAAGTTCAAACAAGCCCTAAAACAAGTAAACGCAGATTTTATCTATTTTTATGTGCTATAGTTCATTAATTTTTTGTGATCTGGAATTTCGTAAACAAAAAGGTCAAATATTTTCATGGACATCCGTTAAGACGTTAAAAATGGACTCAGTTCGTCCCGCGGATAAAACATGAACATTTTCAAGTTCAAACGAGTCCCAAAATAGATAAACACAAATTTTACCGATTATCATGTGTTATAGTCCATGGATTTTTTGTGATGCGGATTTTTCGAAGCAAAATGACCGAAATTTTTCATGATGTCCATTAAAAAATTATCAATGGACCCAGTTCGTCCCACAGGGAAAAATAGATGCATTTTCAAGTCCAAAAGAGCCCTAAAGCAGGTACATGTAATTTTTGTCGATTTTCATGCGCTATAGCCCATGAATTTTTTTGTGATTCGAAATTCTCATAATAAAATGGCCAAAAATTTTCACGGAGGTCTATTAAGACGAAAGCAATGTGCATAGTTCGTCCCGCAAGGAAAAAGGGTGCATTTTCAAGTTCAGACACAAAAGAAGGTAAATGCAGATTTTATCAATTTGTGTGTGCTATAGTCCATGAATTTTTTGTGATCCAGAATCACCAAAAATGATATGGGTGAAATTTTTCATGGACGTCCTTTCAGACTTAGCAATTGACCCAATTTGTCCCGCGGAAAAAACAGACGCATTTTCAAGTTCAAACGAGTCCCAAAGTAGGTAAATGCAGATTTTGCCAATTTTCCTGTGCTATTACATTGTCCATGAATTTTTTTGATCCAAAATTCTCAAAACGAAATGGCCAAAGTTTTTCATGGACGTCCGTTAAGACATTAGCAATGAAATCGGCTTGTTTTGTGGGGAAATAAGGTGCATTTTCAAGTTCAAACGAGCCCAAAGAATGTAAACGCATATCTTACTGATTTTCGTGTGCTACAGTCCATGGATTTTTTGTGATGCGTAATTCTCGAAATAAAATAGCCCATATTTCTCATGGTTTTCTATTAAGACGTTAGCAATGGACCCAGCTCGTCCCGCGGGAAAACGAGCGCCATTCAAGTTCAAGCGAGTCCCAAAGCAGTTAAACGCATATTTTATCAATTTTCGTGTGCCTATGAATATTTTTGTAATATGACTTCTGAACGTTTTCGTTGCAAAATATTTACAGAAAACTTCTGTAGGTAGTTGGGTGAGCAACATGTACTGTCTCACCATTTTTAGAGTCAGTTTTAGGCATTTAGGGGACAATTTACATGAAGTAGTTGATTTTCTCCATCTTTCATGTGTGTTAGCTTATGAATATTTTGGTGATACGGTTTCTGGATCATTTCTTTGTCAAACATTTACGAAATCATTTGTAGGGAGTTGGGGTAGCATTACGTACGGTCTATTTTGGACATGTAAGACCAATTTATAGGAATTAATCTATGTTCTTAGTATCGCGTGTGTTAGCCCATTAATATTTTGGCAATATGAATCACAAATAATTTCTTTGTGAAACCTTTATGGAACCCTCTGTATGGAGATAGGGGTATAATACGTACAATTTCACCATCTACAAAATCTATTTCGGCCATTTAAGGGCCAATGTATAGGATTTGGTGATTTTCTTAGTATTTTTGTGTGAATTAGCCCATGAAAATTTTAGTGATACGGCTTCCAAACAATTTCTTTGCGAAACATTTGCAGATCCTTCCATGAGGAGTTAGGGAGAACTACAAATAGTCTCACTATTTTCGTAATCTATATTGGGGCATTTATGGGCTAATTTATAGGAATTACGTGATTTTTTTATATTTATTTTTCGTGTGCTTTTGCCTATGAATACTGGTGATATGACTTTTGAATGGTTTCTTTGTGAAATATTTACGGAACCTTCCGTAGGGAGTTGGGGGAGCAGTATGTACTATCTCACCATTTTAGAGTCAATTTTGAAAATTTAAGGGACAATTTACAAATAGGTAATTTTCTCAGTTTTTCATGTGTTAACCTAATTATATCAATTTTTCGTTTGTATATACCATTAATATTTTGGTTATACGACTTCAGATGATTTCTTGTGAAACTTTTACGAAACCTTCCTTAAGGAGTTGTGAAATAATTACGTACTCTCTCACCATTTTGAAAGTTTATTTTGGACATATAAGGTCCAATTAATAGGAATTAAGCGTTTTCTTAATTTTTGTGTTTTAAGCCATGAATATTTTTGTAAAATGACTTCCAAACGATTTTTTTGCAAAACTTCTACAGAATCCTCCGTGAGGAGTTGGGGGAAAACTATAAATAGTCTCACCATTTTCATAGTCCTTTTGTGTGATTTTCTCATATATATTTTTAATGTATTATCCAATGAATATTCTTGTTATATGCCTTTTGGATATTTTCTTTGCGAAATATCTATGGAACCTCCGTAGGGAGTTAGGGAGTAGTACGTTCTATCTTACTATTTTGAGTCAGTTTTAGACATTTAAGAGACAATTTACAAAAATTAGGTGACTTTCTTAATTTTTTCGTGTGTGTTAGCCCATGAATATTTTGGTGATATGCCTTCTGAATGATTTCTTTATGAAACCTTTACGAAACCTTCTATAGAGTGTTGGGAGAGAATTACGTATTGTCTCACAATTTTCAAAGTCTATTGTCAACATTTAGGGGCTAATTTACAGGAATAAGCCCATGAAAATTTTGGTGATACGATTTACAAACAATTTCTTTTTGAAACCTCAAGGGGAAGTAGGGGGAGCACTACGTATAATCTCATCATTTTCATAGTCTATTTTGAGGCGTTTATGTGCTAATTTATAGGAAATTATGCGATTTTCTTATTTTTTTTCGGGTGAGTTAGCCCATGAATATTTGATAATATGACTTTTAGACGATTTTTTTGTGAAATATTTACGAAACTCTACGTAGGGAGTTGGGGGGTGCAGTACATACTGTCTCACAATTTTTAGAGTCATTTTTTGATATTTAGAGAACAATTTACATGAATTTAGGCTATTTTCTCAATTTTCATGTATGTTAGCTCATCAATATTTTGGTGATATGAATTTTAGATGATTCCTTTTGATAACTTTTTGTAACCCTCCATAAGGAGTTGGGGGAGTATTACGTACAGTCTCACCATTTTCAAAGTCTATTTTGGTCATTTAGGGGCTAATTTATAGAAATCATGCGATTTTCTTAGTTTATCGTGTATGTTGTTAGTCCATAAATATTTTAATGATACAACTTTTGAATAATGTCTTCAAAACTGTTACAAAACCTCCGTGAGGAGTTGTTTTTTTTCATTTGCATTAGGTCATGAATAATTTGTTGATATTACTTATAGACGATTTCTTTGTTAAATATTTACAAAACCCTCTGTAGGGAGTTAGGGGAGCATTAAGTATGGTCTCACCATTTTTAGAGTCAGTTTTTGAACATTTAGGGGACAATTTATAAGAATTTTTTCTCAATTTTCGTATGAGTTAACCCATAAATATTTTGGTGATAAGGCTTCCAGATAAGTTCTTTCTAATATGTATATGGAACCCTCCATAGGAAATTGGAGGAGCATTATGTACAGTCTCATCATTTTCATAGTTCATTTTGGGGCATTTATGAGCTAATTTATAGGAATTATGTTATTTTCTCATTATTGTATTTTTCTTATGCATTAACTCGTGAATTTTTTGGTGATATGACTTTTGGGTGATCTCTTTGCGAAATATTTACGGAACCCTCCGTAGAGAGTTTGTGGAGCAGTATGTACTGTCTCACCATTTTTAGAGTCAGCTTTGGTCATTTAGGGGACAATTTACAGGAATCAAGCGATTTTCTTAATTTTCATATATGTTAATCCATGAATATTTTTGTGATATAATTTTTCGCACTATTTCTTTCTAAAACCCTTTTTTTTTCTTCAAATTTTAGAATACCATTTGATGTTTTGTGTGTACAATACTTTTTGACCTGATGGTCTATCGAAATTGTAATATGTATACATCTTTATTCATTTCTAACCCACTTATAATAGAACATTTGATTTAATATTATTGCTGTTATAAAATAGTTGTGGGCATTTCATGAGTAGCTTTTGCATATATCAAATCTTGTTTTATAATGCATAAAAACAGATTTACTTAGAAGATTAAATTATCCTGAATAATGACAATAATTACCTTTTCGTTCCAAATAAGTTGAGATCGATTGATATGAATCCTCAATTGATCATATTTTATATAGAACGACGATGAAGTCATAGTATATTTGACCAACTTTATATTTAAACACAACGTCAATATATAATTCAACTAAATCTTTTTTCCTTTTTAAAATATTTTTTATAAAAAAAAATCAAAATAGAATAAAAGCCAAATGGTATCCTTTTTGACATATTTTCATTTTAATAAATAATTACTGATTTTAGCGATACTTTTTATATATTACCATTTATAGCAGCATTATGTTAAGTATGTAATATGAATTAAAAGTGAATTTTATACGCAATATATATGAATTATAATTTTTTTTTGAAATATATTATGTTTATTTGGGAAAATTTTGACATATTGTATCATAAGTGTATTAAAATATGTGATAAATGTAGTATCAATTATTAAAATTTATATTATATGTGAATAATAAATTGTTTTTTTATAATATGTATTAAACTTGTGTTATAAATGAATTAAAAGTGATCAAGTGAAAAAAATGTTATTGTATAAATGATAAAGGGAAACTTACATAAATATACTATAATAAAAAAATATTTACCATTTATAGCAATAATATTTTTTTTTCACTTGATCACTTTTAATTCATTTATAATACAAGTTTAATACATATTAAAAAGAACAATTTATTATTCACATATAATACAAATTTTAATGATGAATAATACATTTATCACACATTTTAATACACTTATAATACAATGTGACAGTTTTTTACCAAACAAACATGATATATTTCAAAAAGCAATTATAATTCATATATATTGCATACATAATTCACTTTTAATACATATGATAGATTTAACAAAGCATTGCTATAAATGGTAATAAACAAAAAGTATCGCTAAAATCAATAATTATTTTTTAAAATGTATTAATTTATGTAATTTTTTCAATGATAAATTACAATATATTTATGTAAGTTTCCCTATTTTCGTTCTTGGATACAACTTCTGCCTTCGGCCCAATGTCCAAATTGGGCTGAGCTACAAAGTTTTAAGGAATAGCCATTTTAGAGCTTGTACTCATTGCAAAAATAGCCACATATTGAGAAGTTTGAAAATTAATTGTTTTTAGTAGGGAAATAATATTTAGATAAATATATCCTATGCTTAATGTGAAGACAAACTTTTTTGGCTTTTCACGATATTGTCATGAAGTCTCACTTGTTAGAAATTCAAATACGATCCTATTTTTCACAAACTCAAACTTTTTTTTTATGTAAACAATTGTTAATCACTATTCACGTTTTTTCTTTAAATCAATATAAATATTTGAACTTATGATTTGAACCCAAATTAATCAGATCATAAGCACGTATCAAATGTCAAGTGACGCAAAATAATTATTTTTTTTAATCTAGCATGCTAGAGTTCTTGAAAATTAAAAAAAAGGGTTTATTATAAATAAAAATTGCGATATGCATAGGTCACATGCATGTCTTACATAGTTTCCTTTATTCTTTTTCATTATTCCTCATATACAAATAGACAAATAAATTAAATAAAAAGTTCTTTTGGGTATTAAAAATTTTAAAAATATGGGGGGACAAGTCATATTCATGAGAACTTTCTTGAATCTACTTTTGAAAAAAAAAATGGATCAAAAGATGATGTAAAAGACTATGTTTTTTTGTCAAAATGATGTTCAATGAGATCAATCCTAGGTGCACCATCTTAAAGTAACTAACAAAATAAACTCCTTTTTTAGTTGTTGGAACTAATGGAGTTGATATTGAAAAAAGTGTCTATTTCTTACATTTACTCCTTCAAATGATAATGACACCTGGCTTTTTAAAAAAAAAAAATTATTCTGGGGTTCGATTCAATTTGTACATATCTCAATTAATTTTATAAAATATCTGTTAGTTTTCATCAACACGATTAGTACCATGTAACTCTTCTCAACAAGGTTAGATAGATCGGAGAAAAAATCACCATTTGATTTAGTTTTGCATCTCAAATATAAACATGAAATTTTATGGTTCTTAACTCATTTTATTAACCATTAAATCACGCTCCTAATGTTTGAAAGTTTTATTTTTAAGGAGTTGATGCAACTAATTTGAAATTATGATGGATATATATAAGAGGGAGAGGGATCTCGATCATTTGTTCCGTTAAACCAAGGATGAAGTTAGTTTATATATAAGTTGCATATACACGTTAATATAATAATTTTTATCATTTTGTACATGTATTGAAAAAATCACCAAGTATTTATAAATAAATCATATGAATCTAATTATAATTATATATACTATTAGATCGAGATCATCTTAAAGAATTTTAAAACTTCAAATCTTAGAATTATTTTTTTTCATCCATATTTTTGTACTTTTATCTAAAAATAAGTAGTCCTTAATAAATAAATAAATAAATAAAATTAACATGAGTCCGGAGCCTAAAGGGTATAAAATATTAACAAAAATACCAACGGTATATAAAATTTTATATTAATCAAAACGGCAAAATCGCTGGAACAACAGCGATTTCTGGAAAAAGCGAAATCGCTGATTTCGCAAAATGTGTTTTTTTTAAAAAAAAAAAATTACAAAAATCGCTGCCTTTTTTTTAAAAAAAAATTCTTTTTTAAAAAATAAAAATCGCTGCCTAGGCAGCGATTTTCTTTTAATTTCTTTTTAAAAAAATGAAAATCACTGCCTTTAAAAAAAATGAAATCGATGCATAGGCATCGATTTTCTTTTAAAATTTTCTATTTTTAAATGAAAATCGCTGCCTAGACAGCGATTTTAATTTTTTTCTTTAAAAAAATCACATTCTGCAAATCGCTGCAGTAGCAGTTCCGGCGGAGAAAATCGCTGTTGTTTCAGCAATTTTGCTGTTATGGTTAATATAAAATTTTATATGTCATTTTAAAATTTTTGTTAATATTTTATACCTTTTAGGCTCCGAATTCAAATTAACATATGTCTTTCTTCTTTCTTTGGCCACTTAAATCTACATCATAACAAATCCAAGGTTATAATCCTACCAAACTCCACAAAAAGTGCAACAAAACCCCAAAAGCAATGTGTTAAAAATTGATTGAGACAAGTAAACCATTTATCCAATCAAAATTTATAGTCATAAAGACTAATAATGAAAAATAGAAGGTGTATGTGTCTAATTGTTACCAATCAATGATCCATTTATAATATATAAAACAAAATGAAAATAATGAATATTGAATTTCTATACATTCCATAACAAAGTGACTCTCCAATCCCCATTTCACTTGTGAGGTCCCCAAATCCCATAATGGTTTGTACACTTTTGGCATCAAATGAGAAAGAAAAATGTAGAAACATGTAGTGTGGTATCATAGGATAAGACTTCACATAAAATATTAACAAATAAACTTTATATATACAGATAATATTTATAAAAAGATTATACTATAGCAAATGTACTTGATATGTTATAATAAGTTAATAACTAGACTTTAATAAGTTACCAAATTAAAATTAAGATAGACAATGCTAGCTAGCCATTAGTTAATTGTAATTGGATCCAATGTTGCTAAAAGATCTTGGAACATATACAAAGAATACTAATTAATTACTGCTAAAAGTATATATTTACAGATAATTAAATTATTATCATTAATGAATTATCGTTAAACATCATTTTTATATAGTGTGACGAGTTGCACATCAACCAATAAGAAGAAGACAACAACATCTCACATCATCATTATCATCATGCTATAAGAAGAAATTATAAAGTTACATAATTATAAAGATGATAAATAGAGTATAATAGTAGATATTTGGATACACTAGTTTGTTTCCTCTTATTTATTGGAGATGATGTGTTGGCAAACTAGCATTCTTACAAATATACTCAAAAAATGTGAGACCAATATATATGTTCCACTCTTTTTGGGGTCCCTTTAAATGGCTTACAATTAAAATAATAATAATAATCAAAAGTATTTTAGACCAATTTTTAAACCGTGTAAATATGGATGTGACTGATCAGAAAGTGGACCAATAGAGTGTGCTTATAGTGCCCAAAAGAGAAAAGTAATCAAGAAATAAAATGAAAAAGATAGCTCGATGTATAAATTATCAATTACTGTATCATAGAAAAAATAATTATAACATATGAGCTATATATTTTGGTGACATACTAGTATTAAGTTCATAAATTTTTCATTGTTATATATGAATATAAGAGTTTAAGAAAAGATGGGGCAATATTGAATCTATTATCTTATGTATAATAGTTTTAAGGAAAGGTTAAACTATCGTAAGTCTATGTTAGCATTACATCATCATTTTCCTTTAACATTTTTCTTTTATTTAAATGAATAAAACTCACCACACATGTAATGGGAGTCTTAATTAAAAAAGAATTATACTAAGAGTAATTATCTACTAAAACCTATTAAGGAATTTTTACACTATATAGTCTATTATTAAAATAATTAATAATTAAACAAAATGTGTGTAAAATTTTGTTGAGCGGCTAAGTATATTAATAAATCATTCTATTAATTCGTTTAATACACTTGATGCTTGATACTCGTTTTGAGGTATGAAATCTAGGTTTATGTATTTTATATGACTCATTTCTGAGATTGAAGCTTCAAATTTGATCTTTTTTTACGATTTCGAAGGCTCAAATACAGAATCTCTAATCAAAGACGAAGCAATCTCATTCATTCTACTGCGTATAGATCGATTGTTGTAACTTTATATCCGATAAATGAACCTCGAAAAACAATTCACATAAAACTACCCCACTAGAGTTGTATACATTGTCCAAATTATGTTACGTGTTTGCTTAGCTCATTCCAAGGAAACAACTCATAATTAGACTCAACAAACCCTTTGAATTTTTTCTTAGTACATCAAGGTGATAGTGCTATTATAGGATGTTGACATGTTGTCATGAGATGATTGACTTTGAAATTTAATTAATACCGTTAAATCTCCCTATAGATAACATATAACGATAATATTTCGATTTTCCTTTTTTTAATTTTCAAATACTCAAATTCGAAATATATAATTAAAAATGAAAATTTTTTAAACTATCCTGAAAAAACCCGATTAATCAATGTTCTAACATTGTATAATTTTTAGTTCTTTGACCTTAACATCACTTTTTATGCTAAAGAAAGTATATTAATATATTTTTATTCTTGCATGTAGATATACTCGAGTGTAGATTTTAGTGTTCATAATCAATTATTGTATTTTACTTTCAATTTTCAGCCATATATTTTATATTATCTATTTAGCTTTTTATATTAATAATAAAAATAATAAATAACAAGATCATGTTAAAAGGAAAAAAAAATTGGGTCCCAATATCCACTAAAATGAACCAATGAGCGTGGGGCGGCAGGTCCTAAAAAATTGGCAAACCGCCCCATAAGGGTCAAGCCCTTTTGCCTAATTATATTCCTTTGAATTTAAAAAAATAAAAAATATTGAGAATTTAAATAATATTATTATTTTTTTACAAATATTTGTTTGAATCAATGTTATGTAATTTCTAGTTATATAAAATGTATGTAAAAAGAAATTTAGAAAGTTTGCGCGAACTAAAGTATTTTGAACGTATTTTAGGTTGAAACAAAATAAATTTTATTACATTATTTAGTGTATTACTATACTTTATATGTATGTTGCTATAGACTTTGTTCGCTCTTCATCGAACTACTAAGGTCCATATCTAATTGGCTTATCTGATTTTTGAGTGTGTGCCATTTATATTAATCGAGCATTCATACTCGTTTTATTAAATCATTAATTTTGATATTAATTGTTGGAATAAATAGCTCACACATAATTTTAATTATATGGTGTGATATTGTCTGTTTTAAGTCAAACTCACACAATTTTCTTTTAAAAATCTCACACAATTTGAGGAATATCGATATGTCTTATATAGTAGTAATTTTTTTTTCCATTTCAATTATTAACGTGAGACTTTATTCACAGACTCAACATATTATGATATTTTATATTATTCTTTTGCACGATACATTACAACGAATCTACTAATTTAATAAAACTTAATACTTTATCAAGAAACTCACGACGTCTAAATTCTAAATCAAATAACCAAGGAGAACCAAAAATTCCAAATTCTTCTTGAATTATAGATCTATCTGTCATCATTATCATTTCCAAAATTGGGAGAATAGTATATTTGCCAAACACTTCCAACTCATGTCTAATGATTATATTATATATATAAAAAAAAAAAAGAAACTCATGTCTTTTTCATTTTATTATTTTTCATATAAATAATGATATCTTTTGATTTCTCACTAGCCATGTCACTCTTCCACTATTCTTTTCTTTTTTCATAATTTTCTTAAATTAACTTTATTTTTTTAATAGAAATAAGATTATGTTAGCATTGGTAAAGGAAATGATAGCCAAGAGACAAGTTAGCTCCTTTTTAAACATATTTAAAGTATTTAATTTGTAGCCTTTTTTAAAACCCTAGCTAAAATAATTGTTAAAAATAAAGGCCCTTTTTATCTGCATTAAATAATTGGAAAAATATTTATGTTGCAAATGATATTGCATGCATGAAATCTTTAAAAGTGCATTTTTTTTTCTTATCCTCTCTTATCTCCATTAAAATACCTAATTCAATTTATTGATTTTTTTTTTTGACAGAGAATGATTAGTTCTTTGCTCAGTGTGACGTAATTATAAACTATACATTAAAAAAATCAATTTTCGTTTTAAATATAATAAGTCAAATCTTACATGTTAAATTTTTTTTAAAAAAAATATAACTTTCTGATGGTGTAAGTTTTAGAAGTGAAATATGAAGAGGGTTGATTTACGCAAATCTTACCATTAATATAATCAGAGCGGGATAAAGAGAAAAATAACAGTCCATAAAATAGTAAGATAAACAAAATAAATAAAGATAGTGTAATTGCTAATTTTTTTAAAAAATTGATGAATGGTTTTGATTTATTAATTTTTTTCACTTAATATATAATTGACATTGTCTTGTTTTTTTTTTGTTTTTTTTTTTGAAAAACAGTGATATCATATATATAATCGACATTGTTATCCTAATGAAAAACTTATCAACAACTTTTGGTAATGCTAAAAGTACGTAGTTTAATAATTTCTATAATTTTCTATTTTTGCCAATTAATAATTTCTATAATTTTCTATTTTTGCCAACTAAATAGGTGGGATTAATCATCCAACCAATTAAGTAAGCTCAGATATTGTTTAATCATGACAACCTTATCTACGGAATAATATCCATATTTCCAAAAATAATTTTCCGTGTTTGATAACCTACAATATAATTATCTATTAATAAAATAAATGAATCGTTTAGACGTAAATGCTGATTAAAATAATGCAAATATTAGTAACATAGTTATTAGTTATATGGTATTTGTTATTCTATTTTCTACTCAATATGAAATAATACACAAATTTTCTTATCATAACTTATATTAATTATGAAAAAAATATCAAATGATATATTCACATTTCGAACAATCAAAAATTACAATTAAATATTATATAAATTAATCGACGCACGAAATAAGAAAAAATATTTTTTCCAACGTGTCAAGTTAATATTTCTTTGACACGAAAGTGTTTTAGTTACTCGAGTGGGATTCATCTAATGACATCATGTTCAAGAATATTGACATCACAATGATGTAATAATATGTTAAAATTTCTTAATTTTAATTGGTACTACTTTTATTTATTTTTTATTTGGGAATAGAGAGGACATCATTTTCTTGTCTATAATTATTACAAACTATTTTAGATTTGAATAGTTAATCAATGTTTTTATCAATAATCCTCAATCATATTACATGTTAAAAAAGAAAAATATTTTTCAAAATATTTATAAGTGTATCCACTTCAAAATAAGTGTCCGAAGTTAAAAAGATTATCAAGTGTACTATATAGATTCTAATGTTTCATATGATCAAAATTACTTCAATTTTTTTTTGTACAAATTTCAATTATATATTTCTAAAATAATTTATCATTTTTATACGAACATCAATCAGAAGTGTCAACAATTTAACTTGATGAAGAACTTCAAACAACATATAATTGAAGTCGTTCTGAACACATAGACGTGCAAATATTTTAGAATATCCCATAAAAGTTTACATTTTACTACAGATTTTCATCATACAAGGGTCTATCGAAAATTATCGCTCCTACCTTTTCAAGGTAAGTGATGAGACTCGTATACACCATTTTTTAAAAATTTTATTTATGAAATTACATTGAATATATTATTATCGTTTTATCGCGGAATTTCTGGGCTAAGATCACAAAGATGTCATGATGATCCAAATTGAACTTTTCAAAAAAAATAAAAGACAGGCCCAAAGTAACTTTATAGATATCTAAAAGAATGGGCCCACAACACAGGCTCACATTGATGGGTTTGGTAGCTTCACTCGCTACAAAAGCCCACGCGCGACAAATCTTTAAACAGGCCTGGGCCCACAAAAATAGAATATTGGGCCCACAAAATATAAGAAATTGAAGTGGGCCCACTAAAGTAGGGCCCATAACTACCAAGTCAAAGTAGAAGAGCCAGTAATTGAGTAGGTAAAGTATAACTGACAAAAATATATGCTGAGTGATGATTGGTAGTCAAGTCCCTATTTTGACTTTTCTTAAATTATTTTTATTTATTTAACGAGAACGTGATCATAGATAAGAAGATATGAAAGTCGAGAACCAGAGTAGAAAGTTAGTAGGTCTAGTATCGTTATTATCACTTTCCTATTATCTTGTTTTTTTAACTTTAGTACTGTAGGAGTATTATTAACTGATATTTCATTTGCTTCAGTTATCGTTGTTACTGTTCTCTTCTTCAAAATAAGTGTGCTACCGTATTTGTTATACATGTATTTTTTATATGCTTTATATTTGAACCATGGGGTATATATATATCGAAAATAAACTTTCTACTTTCACACTTTTTAGATCTCAATTATTGATAAAATTTTATCAAATATATTATTATTGTTATTATTTTTATGTATATATCCTTTTTTTTTTTAAGGAAAAGTATTTGGCCTTTTCCAACTTTTTTTAGCACTAAGAAACGCGTTTGCTTTTCTTCTCTTCTTTTTAATTTTTTCAAATCTAATTTGTCTTCTCCTTTGCCTTTTCTTTTCGGTGGGTATAGTTAAGTGGGATGTTATAAAAGGAGATAGCATGTCTACGATGATCGTTCAAGATTGTGATAAAATGAATAAAATTTTTTGCGTCGATTAAATTTAATATTAGACTCGTAAATTTGAGATAAGAATTTGTAGTAATTTTGACTTCAAAACCTATGTTTACATTAAAAAGAACAAAAACCACATAAAATGTATATATAATTCATTCAAGACCCATTGAGCAAAATAAATTGATGATTTATAATTTAAAATTGTTTCTACAAAATGCATTAACATTAAAAAAACAAACATAAAAACAATAGTATCAATTTTTTGTTATGACCAGTTAAATCTCTAATTAAAGATGAAGAAATTTTAGTCCATCTTACAAAAAAAAATGACTTTTAAAAAAAAATTATATTAGCTTCTTTGTGCATGGACAAAAAATGTATGGCTAAGTGTTATTTTAATGCGCTTCCTTTATTTTAATAAATTTTAATTATTTTATGAAGGTTCTAACTTCTAATTGACAAATGCAATAATATATATTCTCTAATAGACCATGTGAATGCAAAATATTCCAATTTATTTTTGTTCCAATATATGCGGCTTTATAAGTAATCTTCGTTCACATTTGATACAAAGAAATATTTTTTTCTTTATAGCAAACTATTTTTCATTTTACCTTATTTTGGATTAACAGTTAATATAAAGCGAAAAAATTTGAATTTTTCTTTTTATTTTGGAGTAAATATTAATAGGAAAAATATTTTAAAATTATTTGACTATTTAGTTGTACATTTTTGAGTTAGTTGATTAACGATAAACATATCTTTAAGTCAAGACGTCAAGAGTATTTTCAGCATTTTTCTCATGTATTATTGTAGAATTCTAAATTTAACAAAAACTTTTTAAATCCTAGATCCGTCTCTCAGTGTTTAGTCGTTGAATAAAAAAACCTCTAACTCCGAGGTGGAAATTAGAATGGCGGAAAGAGTTCATCTGAACCCCTCCATCAAAGTATACATTACATATATAAAGTTAAAAAAATATATATCTTTACATGTTGTATAACTAAATGGATATCAATTTGACCCGGTCCGTCACGCTTTGGACATCGCCATCGGGATCGTTGAGGCTCCATGAAGACGACACTGCAACAAAAAATACATTTAGTGGCAATAGATTTTCCTTCTATATTGTCACAATAATATTTAGCGGCATGAGTAAATGATATTGCTTTTGGATGAATCACTAAAGCCTTTAACAACATATATATTATTAATATTGCTAATATAATAAAATGATAATTACATTATTATTGTTAAAATAATTGGCCACAAAATACTTTTGCAGTGTTATGTCTAACTCTACCCTGAAAACTCTAGATCAAGAGGAGAGAATTGTCCAAATCATATTAATTAAGAGTCCAATACAGACGAGAGACATTTAGTCGAAAACAAAACGGGTAAGAACTCCTAGGAAAGGTAGAAAAAGAAAGTCCAATATAATTATCTATCTCCAATATATAAAATTTTATTACATATATACTGAACCCGTTTGATGAAAATTCTCCCTCCACATATGACGATTGACTTGTAGATAAAGTCATTAATGATTCATATAAAATTTGATTTTGAATACCGCGTTATTTAGACTTATAATGGTACTATATATATGTGAAGACCAACGTATAGTAACTTTTATTTGAGTCTTCAAGATATTTTTATTTTATTTTTCTGTTTTGTTTTGGTGTGACATTAATTATTTATTTGACAAAAAAAAAATTGTCGTTACCGCGTATATTCATAGTCATATTTTTGGATTTAGTTGTATGTTTTGTCTACATTTATTTGATGCAAAATCCATTATATCCTTTCTTTTATGCTTCTCTATTTTTGGTTATTTGACCAACTTAGAAGTTCAACGTGGATGGGGGTTGGCAAATAATTAGAATAATATAAATATTATATATAAAAAAATTCCCTTAATATTTATACAATATGATTTTTCGAACAGATAATATTCAATTTTACTGGTGGCGATGTTATCACTCCATGAATATGGTAGAGTTGTGTGATTCTATATATGGTAAAAAAAAATGAATACATGCAAATAGGACAACAAAATCTCATGCGTGTGAATAAATTAATTGTTAAATTTATCGATAAAAGTTTCTCTAAAATTTATTTTAGATTGTAAAATTAAAATAAGAGATATAATATGATGAATCGCAGCAAGGATGGTGCGTGTAACGTTCTAATTAAGTGATTTTCACATCGATCAAACTCATGAGAAATGTGAATTATAAGGAAATAAATGTAAGATTATAGATACTTTTTTAAAATTTTTTTTTTATATAATTCTAAATTCAAAACTAATAATATCATTAATGGACCGGAATGTTACAAACATAATATGTACTTATCAATATATGACAAAATGAATTTTGAAAAATGCAATTTTAGAGCTAATCTTCTTAAATAAAGATATTTCTTTATGTTTGTTCACACTTCACACTATATCTTGGTCAAGAATTTCTATTAGCTATTGACTATAAAAATTTAGAGAATTAAATAAAAGCCACGACGTTTAGAAAAACGCACATTGCAATACATAAATATTTATAAATTTGAATGGTGAGGAAGTTTTAAATGGAAAATCAATATATATATATAAATGAGGATCATTAAGGAGGTGATGTAGCACCTCTATATGGCCTCCATTTGCATTTAGTTTTTTTCATTTTTTTTTTTAAAAATAATTATTGTATATCATAAAAAGTTATTTAAATTTATTACAAATAAATATTTTATTAATGGTGGGTCATTTATAACAAAAACTCTTCCTAATTTTTATTTATTTATCTCACTTATAATTAAAAGAGAAACATAATTTATTTATTTTTAACTTTTCTAATTTAAATTAATTATTTTATTATAAAAATATATTACTTCATTTATACAAATATACAAATAAATACTTTATTAATGTATGAACATTTATAATATAAAAAAAAAACTCTCTATATTTCTTTTCTATTTGTTTATCTCACTTCTAATCATGAAATCATAATTTTTTATTTTTTTTTTACATTTTAAGTATTTTTATTTTTATTTTTGAATTTATTCACTAGGAGTTACTACCCATGACTTGCCCCTCTTTAATTTTTACTTTTAATAATATTCATGACTCTCATAATTTATATTCATAACCTCCAATTTAAATTTATAAGTTTATATGTCTTATGGAATTCCTTTATTTTGCCTATAAATTTATATTAGTTTCATGAAGATTCACATCACAATTATTCTTTCTTTTTTCATCATATAAGTTTGATTTGTAACAAAAAAAAAGTACATAAAGGTAAGAAATACTTCATTGAAATTTTTATTTTTTATCTTCTCTATTTTTGTCTATATAAATTCGTATTTGATTTGTGAAGAAAATTAACATGTAACAAAAAAAATAATACATGAAGTTAATAAATATATTATTCTTAAGTTCTTATTTTTTCATTTTCTTTATTTTGTCTATATAGATTCATATTTATTTTCATGAAGATTCACATACAAAGTTATAATTTCTCTTCTTCATAATACTTGTTTGTGAATTAGCTAACATGTAACCAAAAAAAAGTATATGAAGGTAAGGTATGTTTCATTCTTAAGTCTTTCTTTTTAATTTTATGTACTTAGACATGCTTTCTTAATATATATTTTTATGTTTGTATTATAATTTATCAAATAAGTATGATTGAAAAAATCTCTTTAATTCTTAACAATGTTTTGTCCGTATGCAATTACTCTTTCTAATAGTTAGTTTTCCATATATGATATAGTTTGATTATAATATTTGTTAGATTTTAAGAAATAATTATTATTTACTATTGTTATTACTTTTAAAAAGATAATATATAAATATATTAAATATGGTTTATATTTCGTTCTTTCTTTTTGACATAATTATTTTTAATTCGTATATGCTTTTTTTTTCTTCAGTTAGTTGCATATATGAAGAGTTTGACATATGGATAAAAACATGATGGCGGATCTCTTTGCAAAGGAAGATGGTACAAGGAAAAAAAATGAAGCACAATTAGAGATTATTTTTTCACTTTGAAATTTATTAGCAACTTAGTTACTTTCGCTAGAGTTTTAAAATTTTTAATTTATGTAAATAATTTAGCTAAATGTATTATATTGTCAATGCTAATCATTTGATCCTTACTATTCTATTTTCTCTTTCTTATGAAAAAAATAAATATAATTATTTAATTTTAACAACAACAAAATTTATGATGATTAGTTTCACTTCTATTATAAATTATAAAAAGGAATTGAAAAATATATTATTATTTTCATGATGTCATTTTTTGCGTATGTAACAATTTGTCGTCGTTCTTTTTGCTTTGAAATGCATTTATAATTTTTATGTAATCACCAATTATTATATTTTCTCTGTTCATTTTTTTGTATTTTCACACCTTTTTTTTATTTTTTTATTTTACAAATAAAATCAATACATAATTAGTAATACATTCAGTGGCTAATAAAATTATACATTTAAATTATTTATAACTCATGTGTCTTCATCTTACTTGTAAAGTTTAATACTAAATATGAATCATGACTTTATATGCTTCATTTTTCGTAAATCTTATAAGTATTTAATTAATGTTTAAAAAATTATAATAAGCAAATCAATATATATATATATATATATATATATATATATAAATGAGGATCTTCAATCAGCCTATGTGGCATGCCTCAATGATGAGATATAAAAATATTACACCTATAAAAATCCATTTTGAGATATTCCATGATGGTCATTTTATTTTTATTTTCCTTATTCTTCATTTTTTATACCTTTGATTTGTTAATTTTTTTTTTCTTCTTTGATCTGATTTTTGCAGGAGAGGGATGTATGATGAAAAATGTTATATATTTTGCATATTTTGATTTGTGAGGAAAAATGTTATAATATGTCTAATTATCATTATCACTTTGTTCTTTTGTAATTACATATATATTTGATATTATTAGGTTGAGTTGTTGATGATACAAATCATGATTCTTTTATTAAAAAAATAATTTGTTCTTTTTTTTTCTTGCTTCTCTTTGTAGTTTTTTTGAGATTTTTTTTCTTAATCTTGTAGTTTCTATCGACACTGATTGTCTTTATTCACTTTGTAAATTTGAAGAATCATATATTTTAAATATTTTTTCTTGATTAGTTAATTAATTTTATGTATGTTTGTTGGTATTATTGTATGGATTGTTTATAGTTCTCCGGTTAAATCACTGATGTAACAAGAGTTAATTGGTTCCTTATCAGATTAATTAGTTAATTGAAAAAACGCCAATATATCTTATTTCTGATTTCGTCTAACAATATCATCCTCCTCATTAGCTATAAAAATGTTATACAAATATATAATAAATATAAGTAATAAAAAAAGTAATATATCATATCTCAATATAAAGTAAATAAAATACTAAATATTAAATTCAAATATTATATAGCTAAGAATCAAATAAATCGATTCTTGTTATAGTTTCGTATCTCACAATCACATAACAATGATATGGTAAAAATACATAATTTTAACGTTGCATTATTTTTTATATTGTTCATATATAATTATTATTTATAGGCCAAATGTTTCACAATTTTGAGAATTTAATCAGCAAAAAATTAAATATTTTTTAATTTTATTTTAAAACATTCGTACGATTACTTTTTTTTTTTTGATAATTTCAAAAAAAATTCTATTCCTTTTGACTAACTTTTTAATTTTGTGTCCCTTTTTAAATTTATTTTTAATTATTTTTTCTCTTAATAGATATCTCTCCTATAATATAAAATAAGAGAAAAAAATATATATTGTTTAAAATAATAGTAATTACTAAAAATAATGTTTATTATTAGAAGCATATTTGGAGACTTTTAATAATTTGAAATTTCTAAAATGAGGTAAAAAGAAAATATGTCATACAATAAAATAAGTCATAAAAATGGTGGAGGATTTTACTTAAACATATTTTTGTTTATTAAAAAAATATGTCACATTTTTTTTTACCTTTTTCTCTTATTTTTATATATTTATTTTTAATTTAATTTTTATCTTAAACTCACACCTCTTCATCTTTCAAAACCTCTATACTTAATTAATACTTATTAGTAATACCTATAACTTCCAACTTTATACCTTCCTAACCCCAAATTACTTAATGTTTAAATTTGTGACATCTTAAAATCACATCAAAAAATATTTCTAACCAAATATATTTATGTTTAGCTTAATTGTCCTCTACTTTAATCTTGTAATGCAAAATCTATCGACAAAGACTTCTTTGTATAATTATTTTTACTTCTAATAAGAATGATACAAAATAAGATAAATAAAAGAGAATAATTGATTTGTTTTTTTTGCATGAAATTATAAGAGCAAGATCATTACTAAAAGTAAGACAAAAACAATTCTTGAAAACATTAAAATGTATTTGTAGATACGCTTAGCGGCGGGAGACAAGCAAAATTATTATGAAGTTATTTTTAAATTTTAAATAAAATATGAATCATGAAAAATATAATAAAAATTAATTAAGAGAATTCATTTAAACATTTTGCTTAAATTAATAAAAAGCTTAAGACAAGCTAACTTGATTATGTTAAGATTTGATGCTAATTGTTACTGTTTTACAAAAATATATATAAACTAGTAAAAATACTAAAGACGAGCAAACTTCATTCTCTTAATTACGATGCTAATTGTTTATGTTTTCTTATTGGAATTAAATAAGCAAAGACTAAAAAAAAAGGAGACTAATAATAGCGTTGAAATAAATTTTTAAAAAAAAAACTTAGAATTATAAAAGAAAATTTATCAAGGAAAAAATTAATACAGATAATCATTTCAAATATACTTATTACTTAACCATTCATCCTCCATCATTATGATTCTAAAAATTTACTTAACTTTTTATCCTACACTTTAATTATAAGAAAATATTATTTATCGTTAATAATTATAAATATTCATATTATTTGTGAATAATTCTTTTATGTTTACTTTATTCAGAAAAAATTCAAGAGTCTAATTATAAGTTTTTAGTAGATATATAAGTTTTTTTTAGTCTTACCATAAAACCTTTTATCATTCATCTATAATTGTTCATTTATTACTTATTTTATTATGCATTTTAACAATAATATATTATTTTTATGTTAATTCTATATCACTAAAAATTATTTTACCGAAGTAAAATCATGTATCACCCATTTTTTTTTTCAAAGAATCAATATACATAGAACTTTATATCTTAATATATAAATATTGAATTACTTTTTTCAAGTCTTCAAATTATAGGTAGCTTATCTATTACGAATAATTTTTCATATTTCTAAGTCTGTTTTTGAATTTATTACTATTTTAATTCTTTTGATAGTTTTAAAAAAGTTTAAAATACTAAAAATCTCACTTTAAATTCTTAACAAAACATCAAAGTTAACCATATTTAATTTTGAGAATTCATTCAAATGGATAATGAAGTCATAAATTCTTAATTATATATTATAATTAACATAAAATAATAGGTACTATTCAACCAAAAAAAAGTATAGATATTTGACCGTACATGTATATATTTTTTGATAAAATTAATTCATGTATTGAGTTGAAATTACAAAGCTAAATGATAAAATTTATTAACTAATCTATTTGAATTTAAAAATTAAATAAAAATGAAAACTTTTAGACACCGCGCATAACGCGGCTAAGTTTACTAGTGTAATAATAAAATAAAAGAAAACAATATTGTTTTGACGAAATCAGAGTTTGGATAGAACATCACTACTCCTAGAAAAGATAGAGAAAATTAAAACATCTAAAATATTTTCAACCTAATACAATATATTGTTATTTCAACATATTATCCCTTATTTCATTTACTTCATCACGGTATATATTGTTCTAATATATACATATACAAAACAAACAAATATATATTATATGTTTTATAAAAGTTTATGATATCATAGACAAGAAGAAATATAAATATTATCTATATATTCGATACTAACGTAAATATTATATATTTCATATTATTATCTTATAAATATTTCATATAATTGCGCGAAGCGCGAATAGTTTCGTAATGTTAAATAAGTAAAAAAAAAAATGAAGTTATAATCAAGTAATAAACGTCACAATTACAATCTCATTGACCATAAATTTGTTTTTGGACTACGTCATCATTGAGTTAAAAAATGCATGTACCTACATATCATATACTATATAAACTTGTATTATAAATTTTTATTTTTCTTTTTTATTCTGATGATGATGTTAACTTTGCTTAAAATTTTATATATACACTATTCTTTAAAAGCTTGTCAGTAGAACTCTGTCGATCATTCTGTATGTTCTATTCACGTCTATTCGTCCTTAGTTATGGGCACATATACTATTCCAGAAAATATCTGACTCTGATATCATATATGTCATAACCCAAACCAATATCATGCATCTTCTTTTTTTGTTCCCTCGTCTACATCGTCATTGAACCTAAAAACGTGTGAATTTTTGTTTTGAGTTTCTCCAAAGGTATAACATGAATCTCATTTCAAAAACAAACATCAACCTAAAAATCTGTCAATCCTATTCTTCGACTCGCACTTGTCCACCAAGCTATTTAGCTACACATTAGCTAGAGATTACCAAAATAATTATTTGATGCTTTCTAATAATGTGTGTAAATAAGGTCAAATGATATTTTCTTAGCCTTATAATAATTTCTTTTATAATTACCAAAAGTCAATATATATAACCTAAGAAAGTCTAGTGTTCAGACACAGTCCAACTAGTACTGTGAACGGTTAGGTAGTGAACTTCTCCAAGGCCCTAAGATTGCGACTTGTGAGAAAGCAAAGTGTATAATGTTACGTAGAACATAAATATATGTAAAAGATATTTATATTTACTCTAAATATTACGTTGAGTAAACTGTAATCTCGTACAATTGAGTCGAATTTTAAAAAGACTTCTACTATACATGCATATGACTATGATATGTTGCTTAATTTAATTATTAGGAGTATTTATTTATTTATTGAGTGTGATCACATACAAGAAATCCTACCATTAGGGTAATTTTATGCCAAATTGAACACATCCTAAAGATAATTACAAGTACTTAGAAGTTAGAACTAGAAATGCATGCATACATTAAAAAAAGTTACTCAATTTTGGGGGAGTTTTAACCCAAGATTTGAATTATTTTGACTTCTATTTTTCCCATTTTTATAAAACCTTGTTGGACAAGTGACTCATTAAATGATTTTATTTTCAATTGATTAAAGCAATTAATTCTCCATCACAGAATAACCAAGAAGTTAGGTTTAATTGCTAGAATTTATTTCCACTAGGTCAATTTTATTAGTAATGTAAATTGAGTAGATACGTAAAGGAAAAAAAATAGTGGATAATGTTTTTTTTTCTCATACCTGATTTTCGAATATTATATTTAACAACAATAATAACATATCTAATATAACTATTCATATCAGATTTGAGAAAAGTAATATATACTTATATCTTATTCCTATATTATGAATAGAAATATTATTTCCAATATAATCCTCCGCTAAAAAAATATTTTAAAACAATTCGCAATGAAAAATACAAAAATAAAGAAGACACAAAGAAAACAAAAATGAAAGCAATACATATCATTCCTAACAAGAAGATTTTGAACATTCAAATTGTTTAATTTATTCATACCAAAACCAAGAATTTTTTTTGGTTTGGTAGCCAAGTGACTTGATTATAAGCATGCGTTTATTCATGTGGATCCCATATATTTCAAGTGGTATTTTTGAGAGACAACAAGTAGATTTTAGATTTATCTTTTCATGTTTGGTTAGTTAGTAGAAAATATTTTTTGGAAATGATTTTTAGTATTTGATTATGAATGAAAAATGTTTTTGAAAGACATCTTTTATTTTTACTAGAGAAAATAATTTATGAAATTGAAAATAATTTTTAAAAACAATTTTATTTGGGGTGGGGGTGGGGTGGGGGAGGGGGGAGGGACTAGGAGTGAAAAAATAAACATTTAAACTTTATAGTATTTTTAAAAAACAAAATTAATTTTTTGGGGGGTTTTGGGTGCGTGGGGGGCTTGCTGGGGGGGGGGGGGAGCGGAGGAGGAGCATAGGAGTTTAAAAATAAAAGTTTGAAGTTGAAAATATTTTTAAAAAGCAAAATTATTTTTTTGGGGAGGGGGAGGGGTTGCGGAGGGAGGGGGGGACTGGACGGGGGGGGGGGGTCAGGGATCGGGTAAAAAATAAAATTTTAAAATTGAATTTTTTTAATAAATTGTTGTCGTTTTCCCCAAAAAACGATGAGAGTTTTGGAAAATGTTTTTCTTAATTTTTGAACAAAAGCCATTTTTCTTAATTTTGAGGAAAATCAGTTGATTTAAAAAATATATTTTCCAAAACTTTTATCCCAACCAAACATGAGAAAATTGGAAAACACTTTCCAGAAAATGTTTTCCTTCATACCAAACACATTCTAAATTTTTATTTTTTTCTTAGTATATAATATCTGATTAAACACATTCAACCTTTAATTAGAGGCGGCTCTATAATTTTGCAAAAAAATAAAAGCAATTGCTTTAGGTTTCAAAATTTGAGGGGCCTTATTTTTTTTTAAAAAAAAATAATAGCTTATAAGTATTTTTTTTTAAAAAAAATAATAGCTTATAAGTATTTCTTTTTTTAAAAAAATATCAAGTATTATTTGTAGAAAATATTTTATAAAGAGTAAAGAAGTAATACAAGTTTGACAAATTATAAATACTATTACTATATCTCAAGAAAGATGAAACAATTGACTATAATTAATTTCATAAAAAATATATATTAAAATTTAAGACCTCCATTCAAATTTAACTTTAGACCACTGATTTTTTAGAGCCGCCTCGCCTTCAATTATTTGAAGGGATATTTGTATCTCTTCATGGATTCACATATTTATCAATCAATCATTTTAGCAACTTTTAAAGAATATAATTAGATATATATGACAAGAGCAAAATCAGAATATTGTAATAATTAACTTTTAAGTTAGAGAGTAGTTAAACCGTTACCTTTGAATAGCAGATTGACTTAAAATTCAAAAAATATTTTTAGAGCAATGATATGATAATGCCACAATTAGTACTAAATATGTATGCGATATTATTTCATAATTCCATTGTTATCAAGTGTTAACACTGTTCTTAATTACTAGGATGAAAATATTTATTAAATTTTTATAATGTATGTCCTTTGTTTTTGTTCTTTAAGTTTTCTTTCTCGTATCTTGCTGAGGGTCTTTTGCAAATCGTCTCTCTATTTCAGAAATATAGAGGTAAGTCTATGTACACAGAATCTTTCCGGTCCAACACTCACTTAAAGAATTCCACTTCTTTCTCCCATTTCACCCCCCTTTTTTCATTTTAGTTCTATTATATATTTTTCTCGATTATTTTTCAGTAATTGCGAATTAAAGTTATTTTAAAAGCAATTTTAACGAATTTGAAGAATTATTTTTTTTTTAATTTTGTAAAAGACTTGGGAAAGCAATTGCTACAAATATTTTGTAGAAAATTCAGATTCTCCACCTAAAACAAGGAATCTAAGATTATTTTTTTAAATTAAATAATAAAATTAATTTAATATTTCAAAATTAAAATTTGGATATTCGTGAATCATACCAACATAGTAATGTTATCCATATTTTAATTAAAATATTTATAATTTAATTTGATTGAAAGATTTAATATGATAAATATTTTGAGACGCAACAATATTACTATCCTCGATAAGACATTATAATAATGTAATATGAATATACAAATTTTCAACATTCCCTTCTAGATAAATATTTTTTTTCTAGCAAATTTCTTCAAAATTGACGAATAGTCATTAATGATTGGAGTTTAACCAATTTGAACAAACTTCTAGGTAAATAACGACTAAAATATCAAATATATATTTGGAACAATATTTTCAACAGCATATTTGAATTGGTACTTTTCTTGCTGTTATATTCCAGCATCTTTAATTAATTCTTTGTTGGAGGTTATGATTAGGTTATCTAATTGCTTGATTAATCAAAACAATTAAGCAATTCCAAGAATCATTTCGTATTTACCTCTATCATTAGGAGATCGTTTCGTATTTAATTTACCCTTATTATTAACAGGTATTGTATCTATAAATGAGTGGTAGCTTTTGTATTCATCTAAATTATTCTAGAAATATGATCAAATCAACGCGATAACTTTTTAATATGGTTTATAATTAATTATATTATATTACCTACAAGTTAAAGGTTTAATAGGGAAAATAATAATTAAACATAGACTTTTTACTAATCCAAGTTTAATGGAGTGTAAAATTACTTCATTTCGAATACGGAGTATTTATTACACAAGCAAATGTGACATTTTGCCTAAATTAAAATAAAAGTATAATTTTAGTCCTTTTCCATTCATGTTATAACTATTTGTTATTTTTTACGATTCGATTATTATGTTTTTTGAATATTGTAATTGTTTCCTTTTTCTGAAGGTTATATGATATATTCATTTTTTATTTCATATTTTTTTCTACTGATTTTGATATGTTTATTTGAATTGATTTTTTTTCTTAAAAAGATCAATCTATCTCTGTGAATTAAGAATAAAATCACTGTATACTATATCATTCTCAAACTCCATATATAAAATGATATTGAAAATTTAATTTATTTATTTTGGTAAAATGGTTATGCTGCTTTAGTTTGTATGTAGAAAAATTACAAAAATTCAACAAGTTCAAAACTAATTAATGCTATTATTCCAACTAATTAACTATACATTGCATCACATGTGAAGTACTTAGTACGTAGCTGCATACTTCATCTTTGATAATAATGATGCATTCTAATTTTTGTTTTTAATTTTTTTTTCTTTATAAAAAATATGTATTTTTAAAGGTACATCACATACTCTAGTGAATATGTTGTATTTGTATACCTCAAACTCCTCAAGGATTCATATTAGGGGATTTCTTTTATTTGTTTAATTTTTGGAGGACAGAGAAAATGATTCGATATTTGTATTGATAGAAGTGCAAACTGGTCCAGATATTCACACGCTCTCTAATGAATAAGTTGTATTAGTAAACCTCAACAATTCATATTAGATGATTTCTTTTCAGTTGTTTGAATCTTGATGGACAGAGAATGACTCGATAATTGTATTGACGGAAGTGCAAATTGATTCGAACACCACAATTATAAAAAAAATATTAATTATTCTTTGTAATAGACTAAATGATTTATTAGCACACCCCTCTAATTCCACACTAATCATTGACTAATACTCTAATAGTAGGAGATTTGGTATCTTCATGATTATATATTAATTTATTTAATTTTTGTCTTTTAGGTTTTGGTTGGGAAGTTTGTCATCTCTTCCTCCAACTTGTGATTTAATTGTATAAATTAAGTTATAAAAAGTTAAAGTAATTTGACTTTTATCTATTATAATTAACCCCATGCAACAATTCTTTAAACAATCATTTGACATTAAGAAAAATGATTTATTAGGTATAATATTTTTAATCTATCCAAGGATTAAAAATCTCACTCGTTCTCCTCGATCCACCCTCCACATAAGAGTCACAATAAAATTGTAAAACATGTAAAAGGATTTAACGAATTTATTTTTTCAGATAATTTTTATGTCACTGATGATGTCAATTGGGATGACATACTTATTTCAAAATAATATAGAATTAATTTGTCATATAATCTAAGATTATCTTTATCTGGTGGTAAGCTAGTCAATTCAACCTTAGGTAAATTACGTAAAAATAAAAAAATAAAATAAAAGGATAATAGACTGCTTTGACAATTGACAAAGTACAATTTTTGACTATAAACTATTGAACTATTTTTATAATTAGTCATATGTATTTAGTAGAAAAACAAGAAAAAAACTCCTCAATTGATTGACATTTATTTATTTTTAAATCAATTTAAAGATTTAAATAATATTACACACTAATTATCTACTATATATATTTCATAAATCCATGCACTACACCAAACTATATTGTTACATGAGAACTGCTCCAAATAAAATATTACACATGGAAAAAAAGTATTTACTATACATGTGATATTAATTAATCCATTATTTTTTTTAGTTATGATACCTAATAACATGTAAATATCAATGTTATAAGCACACGTGTCACCATTTTTAAATATATAATTAGTACTAATATAATGAGATTACAAAAAAAAAATAGACACTTGTGGCAACTATGGGTGTAGCCAAATGTGAATTAAATTTTAATGAAAACCATAGTATTGCGCGATAGGAATCAAAGCTTTGTGAATAATTTATGTAATTACTTTACGTAATTTATAAATCAATTTACGTTTGCAACTACCATGAAGGTATTTTAATAAAAATATAATAATTGAGATGATCGTAAATT
Source organism: Solanum lycopersicum (assembly GCF_036512215.1). NCBI lineage: Eukaryota > Viridiplantae > Streptophyta > Magnoliopsida > Solanales > Solanaceae > Solanum > Solanum lycopersicum. The sequence continues at coordinate 4,692,800 of NC_090810.1, read as the reverse complement.
AACTGTGTGATATTATTATTATATTTAAAATGGTACTAGCATTATGTATCAAAGTGCTTATTGCATCTCCACTAAAATATATGAAGGATTTCTTGAAATCTAGCTACACTCTGTATTAATTATTAAAGGCATAATATATAGATAAATATTTTAATTTAGCCTCAATCAACAAATAATATTTATAATTTAGCCTCAATCAACAAATAATATTTAATTTTAAAAATGTAACAATATTTAAGCTTATTTTTATCGTCTGGTGAATATCTGATACTGACTTTGATCGATATATATTTTTTTTCTTTGACTTTTGAAAAATAAAAATATATTAGTGGTTACACAGTATACAAGTTAATTGATCATTTGATTTCTTTTTTATTAATTTATCTATGCCATGTGTAAGAAAATGTCAAAATATATAGTATCATTTTGTTTAGTGATACTCTTGGATGAATCTAACAAATCTAATATTGAAAAGAAAAATCGAACAAATTAAAGTTTTATTATTATAGTTCTTTACAAAATTCATAAGGATTATCGAGTTGATTAAATAAGTGATTTTGTAAATGAAATTTCTCAAATTTGACTAATTTTTCAAAAAAGTAAAAGATGCAAGATCCATTCTGACTATTTCATGAAACTTGTTCAATAATAAAGTTTTGGAATGATAACAAATTAACAAACTAAAAAGAAAAGTTCATAAAAATATAGATGAAACTTGTATAATGATCAGAATATATATAACTTTTTCATTCAGCAATTTATTCTGATTTGTACATTATAACAAAAGAGTTTTTTACAACAAAAAGTAAAAACAAATATTTGATATGGGAACTTTTGTATTTTTCTCCCATGTACCTTTTTTTTCCCACTTTTTTATCAACTAAAACTACTATTAACAAAAAGTGACACGTACTGACCAATCAAAAAAAAAACTTTAAATTAAACTCTGCGTATCGAATAAACTTATGTATTATATCACAAGAGTTGCTCAAACTTCCAAGATTCATCAAATGTAACATTATTCATCATGTCACTATGATCATCCTCAAGCAAAAAATCCAATGTGCTGCTAAAATCATTATTAATTTCCCATCCAAATCCCACATTGTTGTTATTATTATTTTCCATTAATGGCCATTCATCGAAGCTTGACAAAAACTTCAAATCTTCAAGAATGTTGGATGATGATGATGATGAAAATGAAGAGGATGATGTTGATGGAGTTGATTCTTGGACTAAAATCTCATGAGGTTCAATCAATGGAACTTCATCAATACAAAAGCCATTATTGTTGACTTCCACTATGGTTGAGTCAAAATTATTAGCGCAATTCGTTGCCATGGTGTTATTATTATTGTTATTGTTATCGTCTTCTGATTTGATCTTTGCAATAGTTGATTGATCAATTGAACTACTTTCGATATCCATTTGTGCCAATAATATATCTTGATTTTTTTCTTCTTCAATTGGTTGATTTTCTTGTTCTAATGTGTTTGTATGGTCAATAGTGATAGTGGAGAGTGGCTTGTGAGTGATTGGATCAATCCCCATTTTCTTCAACTTCTTCTTGATGTGTGTATTCCAGTGATTTTTTATTTCGTTATCTGTTCTTCCAGGTAAATGAGAGGCAATTTTTGACCACCTATAAATAATAAGTTTACTTGATCAGTAATTCAGAATATATTGTGAGAAAATATCAATGTTATAAAAAGAAACCCCATGACTAAAATGACATATTTACCCTCCATTGATCAAGAGAGTAAATTTATTTTGTCATGTTGATAGAGGGGTCCATTTTCCCACTTAGGTAAAAAGAGTCATTAATTGGTAAAGGAAATTGAAAATTTATTGATAAACAACAATGACACATTGAAAAGTACACAATGAAGAATGGGTGCCTGAAATTGAGTTAAAGTTTTTTGTCTACCACTTGAAATTTATTTATTTATTTTCTTGAAGTTTTAAAGAACTTTATGATCCACACAAAGAGCTCCAAATGGACATATCACTTATTAAATAAGTACTACACTTTTAACTCATGTTCTTTTTAAAAAAAATATTTAAATGTCAAAAAAGGAAAAGCATGAGAAATAATTGACATATTTTTTTTATACTTCAAAAAAATAAGTTACTATAATTTACCTATTTCCAAGCTGAGCATGAAGATCAATAACCATTTTTTCTTCATATTCTGATAAAAGTCCTCTCTTCAAATCTGGTCTTAAATAATTTGTCCATCTTAATCTACAACTCTTTCCACATCTCAATAACCCTGCATAATTAAAAATATATATATATATATATATTTAATATTTCTATATACTATAATCAAGATATACTAGTAAATAAATAAATAATTCACTTTCTTTTTAGAAATTTGGACCAATTCTAGTAATAAAAACAATCATTGAAACCACCCTTTTCTCATTTTCCAAATTAGCACACTAAACACCATTGTCCCACACTTTTCCTATTATCAATGACACAACACAGCGTGTTCGATACGAAAGAAAAATATTTTCATATTTTATTAATATGTGTCTATTTTTTTTTATCATTCAATCATATAGACGCAACAGGTTCTGTCATAACCTGCGGCGTCTAGTCTAAATGAATTCGTCAGATACAGTCTGACGAATTATAAAAGATGAAAAAAATGAGAGAGACCTGCTAATTTAGGGACAGCTCTCCAACAACATTGTCCATTATTGAGAATGAAGTTAATGAGTTTCTTGTCTTCCTCAGCTGTCCATGGACCTTTCTTCAATCCAACTTTGTCACAACAAGGTTGTCTCCCCATGATGATAATATTTTTTCAAGAAAATAACAACTAAGTTCAAGAAAATTTTTGATGTTTGATGAAACCAAATATTGAAAAAGAGATTTTTGGGATTATTTTGTTTTTGTAGAGAGAGATGAAGAGTTGGCCTAAACTCTATAGAACAACAACAAAGGCCACCTACTTATATATAAAATCATAACCAAACACCCCCCCACCCCCCACTAACCCTAGTGGTGTACCACACATTAACACCTCTAAAGAAAAAAAAAAACACGGCTTATTAATAAATTATTTTTTATTTTTATTATATATAAATAAAAATCAAAATATTTAGAATCAATTTGAAAAACTTTAATAGGTTATTTGAATATTCATAAAAATATCAAAATATTAATCTCAATTATATATATCGTGTCTAAACACGAATTCAATATTAAATATCATTTTCAACTTAATTAAAAAAATTACAGTATTTTTTTTCAATTTCATGTTCAAACATCCACTTTCACTTTTTTTTTTTCTAAATTTAATTTCTAAAAATTATTACACCCACACGTGTAATTCAGTGATACAGCGCGTGTAAGTGCGTGTTATTTGTCACATTGAGAAAGCGCCACTTCAACACACAACTCTTATTTTCTTTGCTTGAATTTGAAGCATAAAAATATGGAGAAAACACTTAAGTTCTCTCACACCTCAGCAAAAAATTAGAAGAAAAAAAAATTAAATTGGATATTTTAGTATAAAGTATAATATTCTTGAATACACATTTGGGATGAAGTGGCTAATTCAACAAAATTTACATTTATTTGGATATGATAATATTTTATGTATACTTGTTTGAATGTTGACCCTTTTAAATTTACTTTATCCATGTATATTTTTAGATAACTTTGACTTGGGTTGAGCTATCTTTGGTTGGATTACAAAAATAATTAAAGTATATATACTAACATATAAAAAGGAAAAATGATTTTTGTAAGAAAATTTGGTCATGATGATAAAGTAACATATGTCATATTACGTTTTATTTTTAAAAATATTTTTATAATTTTGATTTTATTTTAAAAAATGAAAAAATTAAGATTACTTTAAAATAAAATGAATATTTTAAATTTTCTCTGATCAAATTTTATGATTATTTAGTATTACGCATATAAAATGATATATATATATATGTATGTATATTTGTATATATACATACATACATATACATTGAATGGTATTTCCTCTTATATATATCAACAATAGTGTAAGTTAATTGACTATACACCATTTTCCATGTTACAAGACCAAAGCTTGTGAATATGGAAAATTAATTGTTGTCGTAAGTCAATTTAATCTCATGGTATATATAGAAATTTATTTGGTGTTGATGTTAAAATTGTTTTAAAAACTTAATTAATATTATTCGTTTTATTCAGTTTGACAGATAAATTTTAGAATTTAATGTTTATGAATTTCTGTAGAGACCTTAAATTTTAATAAAATAATGATTAGGTTCGTAATTAAATACGTATAAATATTTATATATACGTTTAATAAATTCTTTTATTAAAATCACATAAACCTTTAAGCAAAACCGACCCTAACTAGTGATTTTATTCATGAATATTTTTGGCAACAAAGAGTGTCTTGTTTAATTTTGTGCTTTTAGTAACACTCTAATCATATCTGATTAAGCTTTTTTTAATAATAGGGATAATGCATAAGTAGTCCTTAACCTATGTCCGAAATCTCAAAGACACTCTTATACTATACTAAGATCCTATTATCTCACTGAATTTATTTTATAAGTAATTTTTTATCTTTTTTATCATATGTGGCACAATCTTGTGAGCCCAATACGAATTGATTTTTTCTTTCAAGATAGTGCCACGTAGACCTAAAAGGGGTAGAAAGTTACTTACAAAATAAGTTCAAGGGGGTCATCGGACTTTAGTATAGTATAAATATGTCTCTACAATTTTAGACGTAGATTGAGGGATACTTGTAAATTTTTTTAAGTATGAGTTCAATTTTCACTATTATCTTTTTCTGAGTAAATGAAAAAGTAAAAAAAGGTGATAAGAGAACTAAAATTACACATTTTGGTTGTGCATGAGATTGAGAGAAATTGTTTTCTTAAAGTTAAATTCAAATATAACGACATAGATCTTTCCTTAGGAATAAATTCAAGAGATATTTAAGGAAAATATTAAAGTAAGATTAATAATTCAAATATTATTTGACACACAACAAAAGTCTACGTTTTTACTACTCCAAAATGGACCCACAATCTTATGTATTAAGCAAAATAAAAAATAAAAAATAATCTTATCCTTAGATTAAAACCAAAGAAAATTTCATCTGCCAGCTGGTGGTCAAGATTATTATAATATACAAAACAATTTCAAATATAGTAAAGTCTACTAGAAGACTTAGCTTGAGTTAATAATAATAATAATAATAATAATGTACGTGCAAATTTACCCAACTTGTTGGTCGTAAGATTCTGGATTTTAATCAAATTTCAAAATTTCTATTCACACTTTCAAAAAGTTTATCTCATTATGATTAATCGCTCATTGCGCAAATACGTATACAATATTAATATTGATAATAGAAGATAAAATTTTTGATAAATTTTTTAATATAATACAAAATCTAACTAAAATTACTGAGATCAGTTGAACATTTACGTCAATTTTTAGTTTCGTTCCGAATAAGTATGTTATTATAACAATAACTAATAATAATAAGTATATAAGTGCAAACGTACCTAAATTGGTGGTGAGATTCTTGAATATATCTGAATTAAGTTTGAAATTTGAATCTCAATACCTCTTATTTTCCATATCACAATCCCTTTAATTAGTTCTTTTTTTCTTCCTTTTTCCAAATTCATTGTTCTTTTGTAAAAAAATCTTGAGATAAAAAATTAATAATTTATTTATCTAACCAAAAAAGAAAGGGAAAAAGAATAATTAGTCTTAATATATTCTTATTCAACCGCTTAAATTATAATCATCTACGAATTGATTTCCTATATAATATATATTAAATTTTATATATCATACAGAAAAAATAAATTGTAAATTTGACTAGCTATTTGTGTAAGACCCCCAAAAATTTTATATATATATATATCAAATTCATCTTTATCGTTACTTAGATGTTTCAAATTCGAATTCTAAACATAATAGAAATTATAATAGGTATTAGGTACCTTATACGATATGAATTTAGATTAGTATTTGTACATCGGGTGGGACCAATTAAAAAATGAAGTGTATATTTGCCTTAGCTTTGTTTTGTTCTTTTAAAAAAATGAATGCATGTATTAAAGAATTTTTTTTTAATGTGGGGATTAAATTAATTATTGTGCAATATGCATATGCCAAGTAGATACAAAGATCTTCCCAAACAATAAATTATAATTATTTGCGGCATTTATTTGTTTGTTATTTTTATTTTTATAAATAAGAAGGAAAATAGTGGTTGAGCATCTAATTGGCATATCAACTACCATGAAAATTATTATATAGACATGCAAAATTATCATAGTATGTATACTAATATTATTATTTTTAATAGCATAGAATAAGGATCTACATTTATACTTTATATTTACGAGTCACTTTCACGTAGAGAAAATGAAATATATTTTCCATCATGACAAATAATTTAAACTAACCAATTATCTTATTTGTGCACACGAAGTTCCTATAAACTAATTTATATTCTATACTATATATTTGAATTAGGAAAGGATATAGGTAATCGGGTTCAGGTTTCAAAAAACTCAATAACTTTTATGCTGATTTATATTGAATAATTTATACATATAAGAAATATTTATTGAAAATTCGACAATAAAGTAAGCTTTTGGTCCATAGGCAAAAATGGAACTTGTTTTAAGCTTTGTTGGCCTTTTGGTCCTTAATAAGTGGGATGGAGGTTAATTAACGACAATGATAATTTGATTATTAATGACCCCAAATTAATTATTAATCAAGTCCTAATTAATAGTACTACTTGACATATACTTGCTAAAAACACAAAACATTTTATAATAAGACTTTAACTAACTCCATGAAATATAAAATCCATCAATTTCTTGTGGATCTAACTGTTCTAATCATTATATATATATAATTTTATTTTTGTATCTCGTATATGTCATGATCCAAGTACATAACATGTAGTGTTTACTTTGGCCCAACAAACCTCGCAAATTTATTCTTTGAGCGATGTCATTATCAAGCCCAAAAATATTTATATCGTGTGAACACTCATATTATGTCTTATAAAACTCTTCATTTTTTTCTCATTCTGTTGTGTGGCATTCACCTTATCAGGTGTAATATGCCTCCTTTATTTGAAAATTTGTTTGTCAAAAAGTCTATCAATCCTACTAATCTTCGACCCGCCTCCTTTGTGGGCATGACAATATATAATGTGTGTGTGTTTAATTTTAAACTAATTAAATAAAAATTGTATTTTTGAACTTAAGTAAATTAAACGTGTTATGGTAGATTCCCAAATTCAATCCCTAATACGTTTTATATCAGTATATTGTAATTTAACATGTTATAGAATAAATAATATGTGTTACTTTATGTCCTTATTCCTTTATAAAACTCATAAAACTTAAGTTTACAGCATTAAACGACGACCCTGCTTGTTCAATTTTTAAGATATTATCTACTTTACGTCTATACATGTAAAAATTTGCCTCTTTGGTTTTAACTCAAAAGGACGTGCCTCAACTATTAATTCTAAACTCATTCTTCTATCTCATTCCAATATTTACAAATTCACCTAAGATATATTGTGCACCCGTTCTTCAGAGACTTGACTTTTGTTACGAGCGTCAAGAAATCATTTATACACTCTCTTTATACTTCTATTAAATTTACATATTTCAAAGAAGTAGTGACAAAAATGGTAAGTTACGTTTGTTCCCTCATACCTCAGCAAATATATGACTTAATTATAAAATTGAACCGTTGAGTAAACGTATATAAAACGTTTACTTATAAGATTTTACATTTGTTTTCTCGACTACTTGTTGTATTATAGACCAAATTTATTTGACCACAAAATAAAACATTTACTTTTTTTTTTATATTTGTTTAATAAATAGTACTCTTGATAGCACTTGAAACTTTTTTTTTTACTTTTTATATGTAGCTACAAATTAATTAAATTGAACCTTAGTCCAAGATAGATCTATTGCGTCAGAACAAATAATACGTGTTATCGATTTGAATATGATGACATATTTGCAATTAGTTTGGCTTAGATATTTCATCTTATAGGCCATAATAAGAGTTGATAGTAGACGGTGATAAAAAAAACACTCTATTTATTTATTTGATTGTATTATAACACGTCTCCTCATTTGCAGGTCTGATTACTTTCGTAGAACATGAAGTGTATTGAAATTCTTTCTTATATATAATAAAATAATTAATAATTATGAGATTTAAGTTCAAGAACTCTAATACTATGTATATGTTGCATAATGGTCGACCAACTGATTTTATTGAAGAGAATATATTTTTATTAACTTAATTATTTCGAAAGGAAAAAAAAAATACAAACGGATGGTAGAGCAACTTGAAGAGTGTTGTTGGATACAACGAAACAATGTGATATTATTTGCCTAATTGTCTCCTAATAATAATTAATAAAATAACCTGTTATATTTTATGTACCATTTGTACTTTGAAATATTGATTTGGTATCAAAAGGAAATCGTAATGATTAATTACCTATTGGACAAAACTAATAATATTGTGTTAGATGTTAGTAATTAATTAGGTACATAGCATGTTCCTGCTAGCTCTTTTGCTACACCAACAAGTTGGTTCAAACAAAGACTTTTAGTCTATTTCTTTTTTCGTCTGGCGTTTGATATATTTATATTAAAATTTGATTAAATTTAAATTTGTATATTAACTTATTTCGATGCATTCCTCTCAATATGATTTCTTCTATTTTCTTAGTAAACTCAAATTTAAAATTTTTAATTAAAAATAAATTAAATGACCGTGAAACATTTTACCATTATACCATATTAGTAAGACTTTGGACTAACTATATTAGTGGTGAGTATTAGTATACTATGTGCCATAAAAACCATCATTTTTGTTTAATTTCCATTAGACAAACAATAGAAAAATCAAATGGATAATTGGATTAATCAACTACCATATGTGGAATTAGTGATTAGAGTCTAAAGTACTCTAGGAGAAAATAAAAGTGAGATTAATTAGTCCAAATTGATCATATCAAAATTAGATTAAATACATTGAACCTCGTACGCCAAATTCTATAAATTATCATATCATATTATCAATCACTAAAAAACAAATTACCAATAGTGAAAATCCACAATCATGTGTAATTATATCAGTATCGATTAATTGTATAAAAGTAAAATAACTTTAATATTTCTACTTTTTTTTATCAATCATCTTTGTGTACTCCACAATAACACTATTCGCGATTCAAACAATTCGAACTCGAGACTCGAATACTCCTACTATAACCTCATTTGCTTTGCAAACAAACTCAAAAACACAATGCACATTAAAATTATTACTAGGAATATCTTTTTTCAAAAAAAATTAGTTCATTAAATTTTTATTTTATTTTATTAAAATCTAGCCGAAATTTAAGAATAAATCATAGCACACGCTTTTAAAAATAATTGGTCAAAATATATTTTTGGGTCAACCATATATTATTATCATGCAAGAAGGTTCTCACTAAGTCACTTCACTATCAATATAATAAATAGGACAGATTTGTACGTTTGTTCAAAGACTTGATAAATAATATATATTCGTTATAATTTGTCTGATTATTTTGTTTTTTCATTAGTTTAATTTTTTTTTATTTATACAATCTTGAAAACCTAATGTGTAAATATTTGATTCTTTTAAAGGAATATTGTATTACAGCTAAGATTTAACAAAAGTTTTCAAAGTCATCGAATAAAACATAAATATGTATATTGGTTTTTGGCTTGTGTGGGGTATATATGATTCCTTATTTGAAGAAGTTAATAAACATTCTTTTCACAAGCACCTTCGGGTACGGAATTATTTTTGTTAAGAAGTATTTTACTTTTTTGATGTGAATCTTTTAGCGTGAAGTCGAATTTACTTGATTGAATATTGAAGATCGAATGATTTTTTTTGGCTTTGTCACCACTCATTAGTCATATCATTATAAGTGAATAACCTTTTCCCTTCTCTTATTGTAGAAATTAGACATATATCGTATATATATTATACCTATATATCGATAAAATACGTGTTATTTTTTTTATATATTGAGATGATATTTTCTTTTTACATTTGCATGATCAATATAAAAGGAATCGTGACATTTCATTATTTTCGTAATGATAGAGATGGAAAATATAAATACATATAGTATACGAACCTATTTCGTATATCAAATCAATCAATATATATTATACGTATTCTTTAATATACAAATTTGCTTATTAATTAATTATAGTCAAGTGATTTGTGTGTTTTTCACTCCATTTATCATTAATCATGATCATTAGCATGATTTGGTGCAAAATCTAGTTGAAAAATAAGTTTTTGTTTTTGGATAAGAGACATCACACCATAATTATTTAAATATATTTACTTAACATGCATCTACTAATATAATTGGTCAATTAGATGAAAGTCAATGACTCGTTAATATTTAACAAGGTGTCATCGTCTACATGTTTTCAAAATAAATTTGCTAAACCGACTAATTCAGATTTGTATATTTCGTTTTAGAATATGTTTGATTAGAAGTGGAAGAAACTCATTTATTCAGAAGATCAACTCAAAGTAGGGACGGATTTATTATGTTGATTACAAATTCATCTGAACGTAATGATTTATAATCAAACCATCTATCCATCTATCTAATATACTTCGGAATATCGACTAATTTGTCAACAAATATTTGTTGGAAAAAATGCATGCATGCACTAATTAAATCAATAAATTCATTAAATTAATACCCCAATCACTTTCTCTATTAATCATAATTAAGGCAGAAAAACATTGATATATAGACATTTGACTACAATTACAGCCAGACAATTTTGTGGTTTGGTTGAGTTTATTTATTACTTATGATTTTGAATAAGTCATGATTATAAAAAAATTAGTTTACCAATCCCTATAAATTTTAATAAAGTGTTGACTTTACGTTAACAAATTTATTTCATATCATATTTTTTATAAATAGAGTATAGGTTAAAACTTCTCCATGCAAGAGGTACTTTTATTATATATTACACGTGCATGGATTTGGCTATCTATGCATGTAATATTAAAAGATTAAGATTAATATTTCGTTGAAAATTATCATCACTATGTCTTTTTTCAATTAAGGTAATATATTTGTGAGAATTTAATATGGAAAATATAGAGAAATTGATCAAAATGATAAATGCCCCAAAGCCTATGATCACAAATTTGACCCAAAAAAAAGGAATATCATTTTTAATTAATTCCAGCCAATGACAACTTACAAAACGACGATTTAGATACACTCTAAAATCTATACATCACATCAATATCAGGTATCCGAGAGACACAGTAAGAATGAGTTGATGAGGTGTTTAAATGTGTATTTTCAAAGTTAGAGTGTTTAATTATTAGTTAAGGCCAATTTAAGTAATTTATCGATGTATTATGCAAATACAAAAAATATTATAAATTAAATATACAGTATTGTTTCAACAATAGTTAGTATACATACGTAATAAATCTAAGTTTTTAAAATCCAAGGAAAAATCAGATTGTTGCATATATAAATGCTATCCAAAATTTTGACTATTAATTACTAAACATATTAATATTTTGAATTTTTTATTAGTCAAATTCTTGTGCAAGCTAATGGATATATATGACCTTTATATATGACAACTAGTTGTTTATATTTGAACAAAATCCATATTTTAATTTATTTAATAAGAGAGAAAAAAAAAGTTACAAGAAACATGAATAAGCAAATGTACAAAATGCATGCAAAGATAAAAAATAAAAGTCAGAACAATTTTAATATGATTTGATTAATATACTATAGTTATATATATGATCAAAAAATGGAAAAGAAAATAATTATTACCTCATAATCATGTAAAAAAAAAGAGTATGCCCAAGAATTTAAGTTATATACATTGATTCATTAAAAATTATTTGCAAATATTAGAGGAATTATCATAATTAGGTTTATTACGATCGAAAAAAAATTACCAGCTAACTATGAGATCCATGTTTATCATTCTAGATAATTCCACATTTAATTTTTCCACAAATATAATATTATCTATACATACCACAAAAAATCCAAAACAAAAAAGTACTATATTGTATATTTCTTAACCGTTAATTATGAAATTGAAAACTATGGGTAATGATTTTGTCAAAATATTACTTTTCATTTAATAATTTCACATTTTCCAAGTTTGAAAATTCACAAGTGTTCATATTACTGTAATTCAAAACCTAATTAAATTATCCAACTATAAAAATCAAAATAAGAGAACCTTCAAAGTGAACCTTCTTTTACGAGTAGCATGTAGTTCGGTGCATAAAGTATTTTATATTAGCATGATTAAGAAATAGCCGTATTTCAAGAATTGTGATGTAGATAGTCGATTTTAATACAAGTATTAGAGATTGTTTTCACGATTCGAAACTGTGATTTATTGATCACACTGAAATAACTTTATCTTACGTTATTCCCAAAGAAATTTCAAAGTGAACCTTCTTTTATACATATGGTAATATGATGCACACAACATCTCACATTAGCAAGATTTATGAAAGGACCGCAGTACCCCAAGGGTTGTGATATAGATTATTATAACCCTAATGCATGTATTAGTGATTGTTTTCACGACTCAAACTCGTAATCTATAGGTAACACTGAAATAACTTTATCGTACATTGCTCCGAAGAAAAATTATGACTTTTTTTTTTGTTTGGGGTGCAAATTCAACTATGTGATGTTAACACGTAGTAGACTAGGTAGCTTGAGTCCAATATATTCTCGTTCAAATTCAGCTATCAATTGATTTAGATTGACTATTATATTATAATAAGGTAAAGATAATTTAAAAATATTATTAGAGATGACATTTCAGAAATATTATAAATATATAGTAAGTAATATATTTAGACTTGAAGTTTCTTGTGTTAAGGAAGAAATCTGATTTGTTTCAAAATAAATATTTTAATTTATCTGTCAAATTTTATATTATTACTGTCACTATTTGAGGACCATACTAGGATCAAATTGTCTAATTTTAGGGTTGAATTTGAACATGTATCAACCTTGTATCTTTTTTCTTTTAAGCAAGTTAAAGTTTGAACTTATTTTTACAGTGCTATGATTGAGTTAGTGCAATAGATTGTATCACATATATACGCATAAAAAGAGTGGTCAGAGATTGATTCGAGTTCGTTGTACAAGACTTAATGTGTTGTACTTTTCATAAATAATATGTAAGTTATCGTAAAAAATAAATTTATCTAGAATGCACGTATAAAATAATAACTATGATATGCCCGATGGTCAAAAGAAAAAATCAAATGCGTTATTTTGATTTTCTTAATCAACTGAATTTTCTATAACTATAAATTATTTTTTTTTACATATTCAAGAAAATATTAACCAAGAAGAAATAAGCCATTTGACTCTTAGCTTAAATGATTTTTTGTAGAAGAAGTGTATAGATATTCAATTTCTAGACCATCATTTAAGTCATATTTGTAAGGTCTCATATACAATTCGAAATAACTTTAAATATGTAATATCTGAAGTTTCATATGATAAAATTTGTGTATATATGCTTGAACTTGTAGATAGAAGTGTAAAATCAAATAATGTACCAAAGTTTTACTATTTTTGTTTTAATACAAAATAAAATGTGTGCCATGATTAAAAGAGTCCAATACAAATCATGTTGAATAACTAATTGGGCCAATTTGAACCCAAAATAAAGGCCCAAATTATTTTAGGAATGAAATGGGCTTATTCATGTTTGATTAACCCAAAACATTATAGACAGCATTTGCAGAAATGACCATATTTTCCCACTATTTAAAGCAACATATAATATCGACTTTTCATTCGTTTAATCGATCTCTTTTGAAGTAATTGCACGATTTTTCCTTCAAATGATTGCTCTTTAAATTTTACCTCTAGAAATCGAACTTATTCCTAGTGAGATATTCTGATACAAAAATATAAATGTATGTCCACGGAAAATTTATTTGTCCTCGAAGGCTAAAAATTAAAGACCAACACAAAATCGGACTAAAAGTTCAAACGACCCTTTTCCTTTTCAATTGGTCCATTATATATGGATCATCTTTTATTGGGCCTAATTTGGCAAAAACAAAAGTAAGAATAAGAGATTAAATTCAGCCCAGAGCCCATGTCTCAAAGGCCTAGATTGATACATTTGCACAAATAGCATCTTTTAGTGCCACCATTTAAATTATAATCCCACTAAAAAAAGATCTTGAGAAAATGGTATTCACGCTTATCATGTATGACTTGTGGTGATCCGTCATAATTTCTAAATCGCGATTATAAATATTTTTTTCTCGATAGTCGATATTAATTAAAATCCGTCTTAACAACATGATATCGCGATTCATAAAGAAAAATTTAATCAAACTCTCATGAATCATCATAAGTTTTCATATAGCTATAGCTGAAAATCTGATAACTCATCAAGATTTGTGGTCAAATAATCTTAACAATCACGATAGCATATTGTCCATAAATTCACTAACATTTTTTTTTCAAAATCGACTCAAATAACTTCAGTTATAATATACAACTTTCTATCAACCGCCCCAATAATTTTTACTAATAATTAAACTCGACACAAACCTTTAAAAGTAACAATATATAACTTCTGAATCAAAATTTTATCGAAAATAATATTTTCTAATCTATAAAAATAGAGATAAAATGACGCGGAATATGTTTTTATTAGGGTGGTAGTATTAAGAAAAGAGCTAACTTTATAAATTAGCTAAATAATAATCCAACACACAATATATAAATGCTATTAGTAGATTCTGTCCTTGTTCTAGTCGGCGAAGTTTCCTATTAGGCTATTACTTGTCACCTCTTCTTCAACAATCCCTTCATATATTCACTTAATTCTACCAAAGTTGTCTGTTTTTTCACTTCTCTGAATATGGGGCTTTGGGATTCTTTGCTCAATTGGCTTAGAAGGTAGTAAAGTTCTCTTCTTTTTGTATTTTCAAGAAACCCCTTTTGATTAGTTCCCTTGTTTGGTTGAAGCAAATATGGAGAATTGGAAATTTTATGAATTGTTTTGTATTTGTTTTGATATAGCATGTTGGTTTGTTTACTGAGTAGTAAGGAGAGGGGAGGGGGGAGTTCCTTTCTTTTAAAATCTGTTTGAATTTGTGTGAGAAAGGAAATTTTGAGGTGAAAAGTGGAAATTGGAGATTTTAGTTGTTCTTGTATCTGTTATTTGGTTTGTTCTGTTTCATGGTTGATGAATTTTGTTTGTCTTGGCATAAACTTGACTAGGTAAGGGTAAGGTTTGTGTTAGATACCACCCTCTTAGAGAGTGGTGTAGGTAACTTCAACACCCTTCGTTGAAAGATTATATTGTGTGTAATAGAAAATGATGTTGTGTGTAAGGTCAAAAAGATTACATACTAAAGTTTTGAACACTCTTCAGCAAAATTCCTAACTAAACACTACTTGTGGAGTTACACGCGGTATGTTGTTGGCGTCAGCTTGACTTAGGTAGGGGTAAGGCTGCGTATGCACTACACTCGTCATACCCTACTTTTGGGATTACATGGGGTAATGTTGTTGTTGTTGTTGGCGTCAGCTTGACAATTCAAGAACTTAAAAGAAAGTTACTTTGATTAAATGTAAAAGCTATGATCTTGATAATCAAATAATATTGAACAGTAGGTACTAGGTAGTCAAGTATTGTCTAGTTATCCCGATAAGTATTTATTACTCTATTTTTGTCTTAATCTTCGATTCTAGTGTTACTTGTTGTTCCCTTTGCTTCAGTTATCGTACACTTTGTTGTTGCTATGCGTTCTTTTCTTATTTGTTTTCAGCATGCATTCGTCGCTACTGTATGTATTTTACGTATTTGATTTTTTTATATGTTTTACTTGAGCGGAGGGTCTATCGGAAATAGCCTCCATACCTTCACAAGGTAGGGGTAAGGCTGCATACACACCACCCTTCCCAGTGTGTATGTTGTTGTATTTTTTTGGGATTTTACTTTTTCTCTTTTGGTGGAGGTGCTCATGGAGCATAGTATAGACTGTTGTTTTTACAGTAAGTAATAGCATTAGCAGTTTGACCAGTAGCTCCTCCTAAGTTTAATTACTCTACTTCTGTTATCACATTGTGTTGTTTCACTCGTTGTTTTTCTTTTTATGGTTGGTAGAAAAATAATAGCTCGTTTTTTGTCTTTAGCAATTAGTATAACGAATCACGGGATCTACATCATGTATATCATATCCCAGCATAATGATAGGTGAAGGAATTTAGCAAGCTTTATACCAAAGACTAACAGAATAACAAAGACTAAATATGTACTGGAGAGAATAATTTAATTAGTGAACTATTTAAATTGTACCAATGCCAAAAGCTGTAAGATATAGATAACTTTATGTTCTTGGACTAGTTTTCTTCTATACGTAGCAAATCTCGGACGACTTATTCCGAATTTCAGAACTTGTCTTGGAGTTATGCTGCAGAAAGTTCTTCGGTCTATAGCTCATTTGTAACCTTTGTTCGGTCAATGCAAGAAAGAGAGAAGTGATATAAACATAAGAACAGTTAGCAGTTTTTATCAAGAATAATTTAAGGTGAAGGCATCTCTGTCGCTATTAGCATTGTAACAATGTCATCCTTCTAGTTCCGTCTTCTTCAGATAGTAATCTAAGATGCTCGGACTCTTCACTTTCGGGGCACCACCCATGTCGACACGACGTGAGTGTGGGATCCGTACGGGATATGGTCAACCAATTTTGTGTATTTGACCAAAATCGACAGAGAAACTCGGGGCAGATACAGTGATTTTTGTAATAAAAGTTTCGGGACAGGTACAATGATTTTTGTAATAAAAACAAAAGCTAAGGTGAAAATTGAAGAAAATGGAATGCCTTGTATATAGAAATTTCTATTGTTGTCATTTTCCTTATATATCTTTCTGGGATTCTCCTTCGAATCAATATTTTTTCTCCTTGGAATGCTTTGTTAGTTTTCCACATACTTCCCATCATTTTGACATGTAACTCTGTTTTTAGATATTTGAATATTTTTTATCCGAGTCTCCATAGTTCGCATGTGGCTGGTGTTCTTTCAATAAAGCTGAGTGTAACTTTTATAGTAAGGAACATGACACTAGTAATTATGTATAAATTCACGAGAAGGCTATATCTGTGTGCTAATCAAACAAACGACTATTCTAAATATATCTTCACACACTTATCAGTGATTTGATGAACGTGAATGTTGAATCAGATTACTTACCAAAAAAGAAAGTCGTATCAGTTATGTGAAATTGTTGGTTTCTTTTGTACCTTTGAAGCACTTTTTTTGGTAATTAATCGTCCATTAAAATACTTTACCTTATAAAAAATAATTTTGTATCAGATATATGCAGTGTCTTAATCAAAATGTCGTTGAGTGCTAATGAGTGATGATTTTTTTGAAAAAATTATGTGTGGGTGTTCGCGGTGTTTCAGATGTTCTGCAACCGCGTAAACTATTGTTGTATTATATTATATGATGATATTACTACCATAACTGGATATCGCTCTCTTGGATTAGTCTGGGAAACTTAAACAGATATTACTATTCAAGTTGGTCTTTGTAAACTCAAATTCATGTTGTTGGAAGAACGACTCGTGCTTTTTTCTTTATGTTGTTTGATCCTGAGTGACATTGTCGATATCTAAGTTCTCTATGTGTTTCCATGTTTAGCCTTTTTTTTAAACAGGAAATGGAGCTTTCCCTGGTAGGTCTTCAAAATGCTGGGAAGACGTCTCTTGTCAATGCTATTGCTGTGAGGACCTTATATGCTCTCTCTCCTCTTCCATCTCCCCCGACCCTTTTTTCATTTTAATGGCAATGTGTTTTGATATTAGATATTTTGATCTTTATCAGACTGGAGGCTATAGCGAGGACATGATTCCGACGGTTGGTACCTTTTCCTCAATGAGTCAAACTAGTAATCCTGTCTTCTTTCTGTTACTTGCTCAATAAAGTTTCTTACAATTAGGTTGGATTCAATATGCGGAAAGTTACAAAAGGAAATGTGACCATAAAACTCTGGGATCTTGGGGGCCAAAGGAGATTTCGAACGATGTGGGAGCGCTATTGTCGGGGTGTCTCTGCGATATTGTAATTTCTTTCTTAATTTCCATCTTTATTTGCCTTCTCAATTTTATTTTTTGTTCGCTGGCTTACTACAATATGCACTTAATGCTTTTGCCTGAATTCAAGATTTTGACATCTTTAGGGGATGAAATTTCTCCTTATATGAATATGTACCTCGAGCTCCTCTAATGAAGTGCGAGGTGTGTTAATTATATAAAGTTATAAACTGCTGATTTTATAGTTGATGTCATTTTATTTGTTTCCTGGGGTCTGCCGCGACAAGTACTCAGTGCTGTCTCTCTCATGTCCGTCATTTCTCTGCCTAAGTTAACATCATGTCTTAGCTTCCCTCGTCCTTGTCATGGTAGTTTGATCGCTTATGTCCATATGATATTTGGGGGTCGTTTGGTTCTAAACAAGGATATCCTGGGATTATAATCCCCCATCCTAAATGGGACAGATAATACCAAGATTTGGTATAAAATCCTGTTTTAGCAAAATACCAATAACCAGACGCAGAATAATTGTAATTACAGGACAAGGAAAAAGACCCTTTGAGTGTTACTACAATCTCTAAATTCTCTGTTCTAGCCTCTTCTCTTTGTTCGATTTTTTTGTATTAGCAAGGACAATATGCAACATAATTCAATGCTAGAAAACAGTTTTTGTTGAAGACATAATTAACAATTTAAGCTTTTAGATGAGATTGTCACATAGTTCGACATTTTTCATCCGGTGGAAAACTTTCATTTGGCCCGAGTAGTAATCCTGTTATCAAAGTGAAAACTTTAACTTTGAGGCATTGAGTATGATGTGACTGTGCATTACATATTCAGGTTGAATTGACTTGGGATTTTTTATGCGACAGGTATGTTGTTGATGCTGCTGATAGAGACAGTGTACCTATAACAAGAACCGAGTTACATGAACTTTTGAAGAAACCTTCATTAACTGGAATTCCTCTGCTCATCTTGGGAAACAAAATTGACAAATCAGAAGCTCTTTCGCAGCAGTCATTGGTTGATCAACTGTAAGTCCTGAACATTAACCTTCACGTAAGAAGTTATTTCTTTGGCCGAATACACAGACAGACACCTAACTTATCGCGATTTTTCATCTAGACACCTTAGCTAAGGGTCTGACCTACTAAAAACCTTACATTGTAAAAAATGTACCTAAAAGTAAGGTGTAATACACAGATAGGCAACTTAACTGGGTCTCAACCGACAGCAAAACACTCCAACTTCGAAAATGCACATCTAGAGATCTTAACTTGGTTTAAGTTTGCTCCTTAAACGCCTCAACTTTGAGAATGCACCCTCTTGAAGGTGTTAATATGTTCCATTTTCAAAGTCAAGGTGTTTGTGACGAATTTAGGTGTCTGTCGATGTGTTCAGCTAATTTCTTCCCTTTTACGAATTCACTCACTGTTAACTATTTCTGATGCTTGTTGAATCAGAGGTCTCGACTCAATAACGGATAGAGAAGTCTGCTGCTACATGATTTCGTGCAAGGATTCTGTAAATATCGATGCTGTTATCGATTGGCTAATCAAGCACTCAAAGACCGCGAAATAAAGAGCTGCCTCCGGGATATAATAATCTGGAAAAATAGAATATAGTTCTTTCTGAGGATCTTGAAATGATCTGTTAATATATTTTCTGGCTGGTCTGTCTTTTGTTAGTTCTATATAGTCTTTTTTAATTACAATTCTGTGCTATAAAGTGCTTTGAACAATCATACATCTTTTCATTATGAATTTGCATTGTTCGTCTTGCTTTCCCTCTTGTCCGTGGGACTATACTGGGTATATTGTTGTTTGTTATCGTCCGTGGGACTATACTGGGTATATTGTTGTTTGTTATCATGCTTCTACTAGTACACTCGGACTTTTTCCCCATTAATCGAGGGCACTTAAACCACGTTTTCAGTTCGTGGCAGAGTTTAAACTCGTAAAAAGCTTGTCTACCTCCACGTAGTAGTGGTAAGATCTGCATATATTCTATACATTTTCTCCTTGAGGAATTGAAATTTGCAACATGTAATATCATAACTCATAACAAAATTACAATAGTCTTTGAGAATTTTTAGTTGTTGATATAATAAATATATAATTAAACACAACATGATAGGCACATGTATAAAACATTATAATATTTCTAAAAGAATAATAATAATAATTCAAAACAATGCAATTTGTCCTGAATTAGTTTTCCCAATGAACGCTTGACGACGCCGTTTCTTCTTCTTGTTGTTGAATATCAAAGGGAAACTTTGATAAATTTTCCCCATATAGATACGGCCTAGCTTTGATCAATCTATATTTAAATAAAAACAAATAAATCTTAATACAACAAAAACAAAATAAAACAATAACTCTCTTTAAATAAAGTTGTACATTATCTTTTTTATTTAGTACAATGTGACAAATATTAAATTTTCTTTGGAAAATGATAATTTTCAAATTGATGAAAAACACATTTCACAAAATTAATTTAATCATTGTATTAATAATTTCACAAATGATCGCTCGATATTTATTTTATCACTTGATAAAATTGAACGACGTCTTGATTACAGAAAATAATTATTGACTTTTCTAATACTTAAAGTTAAGTGATTTTTTCGTTAAGAGAACAATTTAGCGAGTTTAATCGGTAATGTGAAAGTTCAACGATCATTCATGAAACCGACTCGAAATTAAATACCTATGTTTTCTCTTCTCCAAAAATCGTGCAAGAGTTGCTCTACGAGCCATAGCAAGTGCTGCAAATTAAATACAAATTATATAGGTTTATTAAAATAAAATAAAATTAAGAAATAATAAAATTAAATAAATTAAAAAAGAACCAAGATAAATATACCTCCTTTAGCATAATTTGTGGATGCATTTGAAGGGTCTGATTTATTTTCTTCATATTTTTCTTTATTCATCACTTTTTCTAAAATCTCATCCATGTGGAGAGTTGTTGATTTAGAAACCAGGTCAATTATAAGCTCAGCCTATACAATTTTTAAAAAAATATATAATTAGAATATCACTTCTAATTTTTTTTAAAAATAGATACATAAATTAAAGAGATAATTTTAAAGACCTTTTTATTGATAAATAATAATAATATACGCAGAATAATCTCAAGGGTGATCGATGTGTACACAATGATGTGCTCTTATTCTCACCTTGAATTAAGGGAGAGAGGTTTTTTTCTGATAAACTCTCGACTTAAGTTAAGCAATAAACATATTAAAGTCAGTAAGCAAAGAAAATACAGTAATGAAGAAGTCACATTGGAAATAATGAAGGGAAAAATTTAATATGATAACTGAAATATAAAAAAAAAAATAATAGGTAATAATAAAATCGAAAAATAAGATAGTACCTTTTCTGGTGATATACCCGGAAAAATATGGACCTCACCCATGTAGAATATGGTCAATGTTGACTCATTTGGACTCAAATTGTCATAATTTTTCCTGCAAAAATAATTGTTTCGATTTTAAAAAAAAAAAACTTATACTTTTTTTTTTTTTGTAAAATATAATTTTTTTAAAAATATGGAAAAATAACATAATCATAAAAATAATAATACCTTGAGTCATAAGTGCTTGTTTTTGCTAATAGAGGAAAAGTCCCTCTAAAGTATTGGGGGTCAATGGTGGATTTGTAATTGTTTAGGGATGAATTTTTTGAATTAATGGAAACTATTGGGGTGGATTTGTAATTCTGGAAAATAGAAGAAGAAAATTAGATTTTTAAAAAGATTAGTTTATGAGAATTTATATAAATTAAGGAATTAATTAGAATTAAATAGGAAATTGTGAATAACCTGAAAAAATGTGTGTTCATGGTGAGTAGCTAAATCAGCCAATGAAAATGGCCACTTCATTCCAGATACTAAATGACAAAATACCGTGAGTTAGCTAATGAGGTTAGACTAAATATAATCGCAGATATAAAAAGATCATTTTTTTTAAATGAATTAAAAAAGTTATACACATAACTCAAGAATGATAAAAATTGTTTAAAATATTATGGACGAGTTAAATCTTAACAATATTGAATGTTCTACGGAAAAAATGTATTGTCAAATTCATGATTAAAAGTTTATAAATTTTAATCTATTTAAGTTATAAACTAAATTTTAAATTTATAACGTACATATATATATATATATGCATATCATGGTTCACGAATAGAAACATAGTTATATTCTGACAATTTTATATGGTAATATTATTCGGACGTAATTTAATTATTTAATTATATATTTCCTATTTAGTATAGTACTCAATAATTTTGCTTATCAGGAAATGAACAGACAAAATGAAGTCACTAATGGAACTCTAAAGTCATATACAAAAGATAAAATTTTGACTTTACGAGTTTTGAATTTAAAGAAAATAATTTATTAACTAATTCTTTTTTTTTTCTTTTCTAATTTTTCTTCGAATCATGAATTTCTTTTCTGTTTTTTTTCTTCAGCACTTTATGAGAAAATTTAGGATTCAAAACGTTCAAACTATAAAATAAGTTATTTATATTAATATTAAAATAGATTGTTTGCATCACCTCTTATGTGTGTAATATTTATATGTCCCTAAACCTTATTTTGAACAGAAAAATATTTTGATGGATCGAAATATCTTTTTTCATAAATTAAACTACAACAAAAGGACCAATTCAATAAAGATTATGACTAAATTATATATATAGATCTTCCTTAACAATTTCAGAATTATGAATATCGAAATTAACAAAAGAAGACTAACAATAAATTGACTAGAGAAAAGATTTAAGTGAAAATTCGTATTTCGTCTCGAATTATCATTTATTTAAATAAGTATCTTAAATTATTAATTATTTTAAAAATTTAAGATAAAATTAATTATTTTGAAAAACTGCGAAAACCTCAATTATGAGAAGTGATCTTATAATTACAAAAAAAAAAATCATAATAATTATGTAAATAATATATCACGATAGATAATTTGAGAATGAATAATAACAAATAAAGTTCACTTACCATATATATGAGATCTACTCATAATAAACCCTAATAAAAGTTAGCACAAAGTATGGTTTTATAATAACCTTATACAATTTTTAAAAAATCTACTAAAATTCCATAACAAACCTAAAATCAAAGAAGATTTTATAATTTTTTTTTCTTTCCTTTTTTTTTAAAAATATATATTTTTAAAAAATAAATTCTTTGTACCTTTTTTGTGTTGCTTCTCCATTTCTGATAATTTTGGTTTGCTGTTGAGGTCCATAAAATCTATCTCCATTCTTGAATCCATTTTTTTTTCACTTCCAAAGATTTATAAAACAAATTTAAAACTAGAAAATCAATTAAATAAGAATAAATATTCTTATTAATTGTTAAAAAAGTAGAAGAAAATAGTAACAAGTAGAATAATAGATAAAATTGAGAAGCTTCATGCAATAAGAAATACAAAATTTATGGAAGATAAAAATGAAAGAAAAAGAAGAAGAAACAACTATTAAAATTCTCTAAAAAAATAAAATAAAATAAATTAGACAGAAAAAAAACGTGTTTATTGAATTGGTCCCTCTAAATTGATAGCCACAACTTGTTTTTTTATTTTTGGGTTAAGTGCAGGTTTTAATTGATTTGAAATACAAAAATAAAATGATTGGTTGATATTTAATTAAATAGTTCTTTTTCGTTTTAATTTATCTGTTTTTCTTTTTTCTTTTTTAATTTATTTAAAAAAAGGGTTGATTTTTTTTTATGACTTTTTGATTTCAAACTCTACCTAACATGTTTTAATACCATAAAATTTAAAAGACTTTCTTATTTTCTAAATTTCATTTTTAAATTAAATTAGAATAAATAAATTAAAATAAAGAAAATAATATAATAATATTTTAGAGAAATGTTTAAAACGAGGGAATGTATTTATGTCTAATCAAATTGTCCTATTTTTATCTCAAAGGCCACATGTACTACGTAACGTAATTATAATTGTTTGTTTTTTATAAAATGAAAATTTCTAGTACTAATTAACTATATTTTAGGTTTTTATTTATTTCTTATTCAGTGTTACAAGTCCATATTAAAGTTTAGATTAAATTTAGATCGCACATTACAGGATCTATTCAGAGATAGCACTCTCCCAATAGAAATTTCTTCATACGCAAAGGCCAAAACTTCTAATTTAGAGCGAACTAGCCTCACCTGCACCACAACTTATATTGGTATGATGTATTAAATATTATGGTGGTGATTGATGATACGTTCTGCGATTATCTTTTGTGAAAGTTTCTTTGTTATTTCTCAGAACTTTCGAGTTTGACCACAAAAAGGAAATACTTTTTATGGGGGGCTGAAAATATTCGCATGAACTTTTGTAACATGTGTTTAAATTAATCGAGTTTGAGTTTAAAACAAAAGATATATACAAAATAATTTGATGTATTTTCCTTTAAAATCGAATTATTTATATGGATTGTTCATTTCTTAATCAGAGATTTAGAAACATTTTAGCATAAATTTTTTTTATACACTGTAACTTAAAATAAATCAAATTCTAATAATGATATCAAATTGAAAGATCAAAAATCAAACTCACAATTGTCTATAAAGATATTACTTGCTCCAAATATCCAATGTGAACTAAAACGACGACGTGTTCCTTATGTGGCCTCATCTATTATTGGTGAGAATAGTTGAGTTATTTATCCATTATAGTTGTCTATTACCTACTACTACTAAGTTTTTTTTTTTTTCAAATTGTGAAATTTATAATTTTACAATAAGCTCAAATTAATATAATAAATTAACATTTAGGTCTTATGTAAAAAAATTACATAAATATCTTTATTAGATACATATTAATTTGTATATTAATATCAATATATTTTAAATTGAGACACAATATTATTGATATTATAATTTTTACGTCTCATAAAAATGTTTAAAACGAGGAAGGTACTTACATCTTATTCAATGTCCTATTGGCATCCCAAAGGTCACATATACTATTAATGTCATTATTTAACCTTCTATAGCTATAGGTTTACATTTTTATTATATTACGGTGGTCCTGAATTAAATGTTCTACACTTCTTATTTGATATAGTAATTTACATTGTTATATATTTTATTATATAACGGTGGTCCTGAATTAAATGTTCTATACTTCGTACTTGACATAGCATGTACATACTTTCATAGTGTTTTTTTTTTTAAAAAAAAAAGAGTCATTTGAGGTGAAAGTCACTATTTTAACCATGTTATACTAATATAACCAGCATACGAAATGTTAAAAAGAAAAAATAATTTTTTTATGAACTAATTGTTAAGAAAATGGACGTTTAGTCTTACTATACACAAAAGTTTGTTCATGATGTGAGGAACGATTGAATCATATAATAAATGAGTCACATATTCACGTTTCAATTGATGTGGTCAAAATTATGATCTAACATGAGAAACATAATATGAAGATCGATTAATGTCAGATATATTAATAATTATAATGTGAATCTAACTTTGATGTCATGTAAAGAAAATATATCCCTCAGTCAAATTTAATCATATAAAATAGTTTGAAGTGAAACAAAAAGTGGATTAATTTTTAGTATTAAGGAGAAGTAGGGGTAGTTTCTATCCTAAGCATGTTTAAATTATTTTTAATTAGTTTTTAATATTTCATAAGTCTACCAAAGATACTTTTTTCCAATGTAAACTAAATTGACATGGTCCTTTTGTAATTATTCATTTCATTAATTCAATAGTGAGAAATGACTTAGTCTTTTATCCATGTTTATCATATTTAGCAAAAAAAAAATTAACATTATATGCCACTAGGTACTATATATAGTCTATAATATATATATTAGATAATTTAAGTTTTTAATTTCTTCTAGATTTTCCACATTTTTTTTCTTTTTATGACTTGTGCACCACCAATGAACGTATAGAATGACAGCTAAATTTTTTACAAAATAATATAAGTATGATATGAAATTAAATTAATTAATTGAAATGTTCTTTGAGTATTTTTTACAAGTATATATTTACAAATTTGAATTAATGAACTGAAACGTTCTTTGATCATTTATGTGAATATATATATATATATATATATATTTACAAATTTATAATATATCATAATTAGAAAACATAAAATTTGCTATGGAATTTGTTGATGAATTTTGTTAAACTAGATTTGTTAATTACCTAGGAAATTTGGTACATGGCTCATTTCTTATTTTTCTAATAATACAATTGTTCCAATACTTATTTATTTGTTATGTTAAATATGTATTTTGATTTCACATTTGACAGTAATGAATTTTTAAAATAGTTTAAATATTGGACAACTTTTACATATAGCAAATAAAAAATTCATATTTGTATGCTATAGCAAACTTTGCATAATTGCGCTCCATAGCAAACATAAAACTGTATAATTTGTTATACATATACAATTGTATAATTCGCTGGCCTATTTCGCTGCAATTGTATAATTTGTTTTGCATACAGTTGAATCGAATTAAAATGTATGCATATTGCATATTTATAAGTGTATAGCAAGAAGATATATGTTTTTCTTGCTTTATACAAAAACAGAAACACAATATATACAATTCTGTTGTATAAAGCTAGAGAAATTTGTATTTCACTGCAATTGTATAATTCACAATTGTATAATTCGTTGGCCTTTTTCTCTGCAATATTTGAAGTAAAATGTTTGTAAATTGTATAATTAAGTGTATAACACGAAGATATACATTTTTGCATTTTATATATACAATTTTCTCTCGCTTTATACAAAACAGAAACAGAATTATACACTTCTATGTATAAAGCGAGAGAGGCGAGCGAGAATGGAGAGTGGCGAGCGAGATTTTTGGGAGAGAGACGCTGGCAAATTTTAGCTAATGTTTGCTATGGAGCACAATTAAATCAAACCCTAGCTTATTCCATTTAATTTAGATTATTAATTTCCTATTATATACAATTTTCCCTTAAATATAACCGTGTGCTACTTAAGAAAGGACCAAAATTATTTATTTTTATTAATTAATTAAATGTTGAATATACTTAACAAAATTTTCTTTATGCTAATAATGGCCTAAAAATACTATTATTCTACTTTAAAATACTTCAACTTTCTGAAAAAAAAGGAAAGAAGAAAATGGATATTGACACATACTTTTTAAAATTAAAGATAAGATTCCTAATAATGGCTTTATCCTTCACCATAAAAGCTGAAATATTAAGTTCCAAAATGGAAATTCATAATTTCTAATTTGGAATGTCACTTCTTAGATAAAAATATCTCGTTGCATAAAATATTCTACATTAATAAGGCTCAAAAACGAACACCACATCAAAGAATATGATGTATATATTAGTGAATGTTTTCACAATTTAAATTCCTAATTTATAAATTACACGAAAATAATTTAATATTGCTCGAAGACTTTTCACTTTTTCTATACAAAATTAAATTAAATAATTTTTTTAAAAAAATAAAAAATAAAAATTGCAAAATCTGTCAGTATCTAAATGCAAGTGGGAGAAAAGAATTATTGCACTCTGTCACCGACAGATACACTTCAATGCCCATCATTCATTCAATTATATTTCTTTGATTTTCCTAAAAAAAGGAAAATAATAATAATTATTTATATTATATATATGGGCAAAAAAAGGAAAGAAATAATTCAAATCATCATATAGAGATTAATAATAGCTAAATTAGTTAATAAGTTGATTTTAATATTTCGTATGTTTCATTATCTATGTCATAATTTAAATTTTAACTATGTTATATAAAATGGAAGGAAGAAAAATAATATTTTGATGATTAACAAATAAAATTGTGGATTTGTACGATTTATAAGTAGTTCAAATGTGTTTTAAGATTTAAACTGAAATTGATCATAAAATTGAATGAAAAAAAAATTATATAGTCGTGTGAATGACTTAAAATTGAACTTAATTTATCGAACTATTTTAGAATGTTTTTATGAAAATTAATAATTTATTGAATTTTTCTTATCTCTAAATAAATATAAGATTTGTATGTATACGTTATCCTTTTTGAATCTATCATAAAATTATTGTGAATATGTTATTATTATCGTGATCCTTTGAGAGATATTGTCGTACTTGAGAGCATTCAAACAATTCTTTATCTTGAGAGTTCAATTTTGTTTCTTTAAAAGGATTGGTCTTTTGTAATTTATTGCTCTATTTTGCTAAGTTAATTTCTAGCTTGTAATTAGAGATGGTAAAATTAGCTCATTAAAATATTATAACTACGCGTTAAGTTGGGTAAGTTTGAGTTGATTACTGACCAACTTATCTTTTAGTTCAGTCCATCTTAACCTAAGTTATTTCACTCTATCAAAGTATGGGCTCATATTAGCTCAAATTGATGACAAATCTAGTTGAAATATTTTCAAAAAAACATTTTAGTTGATATGTTATTAATAAATAGTCATAACAAAGAAAATAATTTTATAAGATACTGAAACAAAATAAAACAATTAAGGCTTACTGTAGGAGTTGTTGGAGTGAGTTATAACCCGCATTATAGTTCACCAACTCAATTTATTTTGATCAGTTTAAATTCAGTCTAACCCATTCATTTGTCACTTACGGAAGTTATAGCGATTTGAGCTCGTTTGTTTAGTTTGGAGTTGATCTAATATATAATTAGAGCCGTCAATATAGGTTAGACCCTTTGGGTAGGTCTGGCTTAACCCAGAATTTAATTGGGTTGGATTAAGATTTTTAGAGTCCATTTAAAAAAAAGATTTTTTTTAGCTCGACCTAAATAAGTCTGCTAATTTGTACGGCTTGAGAAATATTGATAGGATCGACCTGTGGGATAATAAAGATTAATTACTCTCTCCATCCCATTTTATGTGGATCATAAAAAGAATGTCACATTTCCTTATATAGTAAGTATTTAAAGGCATAATTTATCTTTTACCCTTGTTTGGTCAAACTTAATATTAAATAGTACTCTAATACATTTATGAGGAGAGATAAAAGTGAGTCTATTTTTAAAGGAAAATTTGGTAAGCAATTCAAAATCTTCATTTATTTTTTAAACTCAGTCAAATGGTGCAACATAAAATGGAACCAATGGAGTAAAAAATATAATAAAATATAATATTAATGATAGGGTATTTTGGAGCCAATAGGTTGGTGGGGAGGGTATTTTGGAGCCAATAGGTGGATGGAGGGTAATTTTGTACCATTTTCAATACTTCGAGGGTATTTTAGGCCCTTTTCCGTACTATAAATGTGTTATGAAACTATATAAATTTAGAAGAAAAAGAAAGTAGGGAGAAGAGAAAAGACTTCTTATTTCTCTTGAAGTATATTCAGGATTCAGAGATCTTTCACCAATCTTGTTTACAATGAAGGAAAAAACCCTTTATTTATAGGGAAAACCTTACTTGGTCCCCAAGTAGGATTCCTAACCATATCCTATAAGGACTCCACATGATTAGACATTCACTATAATACAAATTGTTTATAACACTCCCCCTTGAATGTCAGTAGATTTTGTGCCTCGTTAAAACCTTACTAGATAAAACCAAGTGGGAAAAAAATCTAATGAAGGAAAAAGAGTACCCATATCTAATAATACGCATTATGGATGCCTCATTAAAAACCTTACAAGGATAACCCAGTGGGACAAAACCTTGTGAGGAAAAAGAGTACATCGCGTATTAACTCCCCCTAATGACAACATCAATTCAGAGACTAGAATCTTCGTTTTCCAAGCTTGTGCATCATCTTCTTGAAAGTTGTAGTTGGTAGGGACATGGTGAATAAATCAATTATAGTATTACTTCAACATACCTCTTGCATGTTGATATCACCATTTTTGGGAGCTCATGAGTAGAAAAACTTTGACGAAATATGTTTTCTTCTATCTGCTCTATGAATCTTTCCTTCAAGATCAAATATTTTTGCAAGTTCCTTTTTTTAACTTCTTTAAGCAAATAATCTATTGCCTTTTGAAAACTCTTCAAGAGTTTCAATTCTAGTTATCAACTTGCATAACAATATTTGTATATGCTTCATGCATTTTGAATCGATTTAATCCTTATAAAGATTATAAACAAGTTCTCTAAAAACTTGCATATACTTTAGATTTGAATCCTTCATGACTTTTCATATCAATTTTTTCATATAACAACATTTAATATTAGATATGTGACATCTTCTAGTGCCTAGATTGCAAGTCAAATAAGCTTTACGCTTACCAAGATGCATCATTCCACTTTTCACTTGATAATTATTTCTATACAAGCATGCTTTAATAGATGTAGAATTCATATTCTCATAATCTTTTACAATATTGCGCGCTATTGTATCAAAGATATCGTCAACGATATATCATTTTGTATCGATTCACAACACGATAAAACTTATTGAGATCTCATCACTTCATTATTTTTAGATAGCTACCCCTCTCATGAGGTTTCATAAAGTGTTATGTCGTAGGCTCTCCAAGAGCACATTGTCTCCTTATTATGATCATTTTGATTCTTTGATCCTCCCCCTTTTCCAAGGATTATTTTATTTACAATTGATTAGTCTATCATGCTTCATGTATGTCATAGACTTTATCCTTAAAGGGACATTTAATAGAAAATATTTACAACTTTTGTGTTGCTTCTAATCTCCCCCTTATGTTAGACAAACTAACATATATCTCAATCTTTGGAGAATCTATCCTTGTGCATCAATGTATATTCATTGATTATATACCACATATCAAAATAATCAGCTGAAAAATATTTGGTCCTTGACCACAAACCGATTGAAAGAAAATCTGTTCATAATTTATTGCTTTGATGCATACAATTACTTTTGTATGCAGTATCTTATTTCAGATCAACACATGGAGCTTTATTTTCACAAGCAATGATTTCACCGTCTCTGACATTTAATATCACAACATCTTGAGTATTTATCAATATTATCAAGATAAATTGTCTTGATTTCATATTCTGAAATTGTGTTCTTAACTCAATTATTTTTGCACAAATAATTTTGTGAATGTCAAACTACATGTTGACACAAACGCACATGTGATTATCTTATAAATACATCTTTTTATCATTTCACATGATAGGTGAACGGGCCCATATTCACCTTTTATACTTTTCAGAATTTAGGGATTTAGTCCCAACTTTAGTTGATCCAATCAACTTTATCACGAGAACAAGCAACGTAAAGAATTCTTGAAGAATCTTCTAATTTTTCAATGTATGTCCATTACTCAGTATGCACATCTTTGGGATGACCAAATTATTCATGCCAACTAATAAAATTATTAGTACTCGTAAACTCCAAGTTTACTACGTCATGTGCCTTTTGCTTTAGTAAATTTCTGATTTACTATTATATGAGTAAATTTCAATTTTATTAATCCAAACGTAATTTTTAGATTTATTTCTTCTCAATTACTTCACCCTTTAGGTGAGTCATGATCCCATCATTGGATGAACTAATCTGAAGAAAATTGTGCATGTAACATATTATTTGTGTCAACATTTTTGCAATCTTTCTCATGCCTAACATGGTGGCTTATACCTCATTCCCTTTAAAGAATGAATTTATAAATTTACCATTTATCAAAATTTCTCATTATTCATGAATGAAACACAAATATGTGAGCATACCAAATAATGATAGCTTTAGTACCTCATTCAATATCTATGCGCATTATTCAATCACTTGTCTTCTTTCAGACATATTATGCACTATAACCATATTCACTTTATATAATGGAGCAAATTCAGTAAATTTCATGACTTCTCATCAAAAACACATTAGTTTTTCTTTAGTCATTATTATATCATGAATATGGTGCATTGAGACTCACATTCAATGTCTTATCCATATAAAAGGGCCTTAGGTCATAAATCGATGGATCTTGAACCTAATATCTTATCATCATGGTGCATCAGGACTTTAACCCAATGTCTTACCCTCTTTTTGCGATTGGACATAAATTCATCATCTTATTCTTTTGGTGCAATGAAACTTAAATCTATCGTCTTACCCACAATGAGGCTCAACCTCAAGCCTTCAAAATAATTGTAATTTTACCACTTTTAATGACCATTAATATGATCGTACATTATAATTACACACGGAACTGTTATTATTGAATTCTTATAATCAACATTAGTAGTTAATAAATATAGTTTAATAGATCACATACCTCATATAAAGGTTGAAAACATACCTTTCACTAAATTGTGCTTATTCAATTATTAAAATAAATTAAGAAATGTTTCTTCCCAATCGATTAAAATTAAACATATAAAAAGTCAACAAGTCTCTTTAAATGCTTACTTTAGATGGTACCTCCAGACCCATCACATAAATAATTATAACATAAAGATAAATCATACTTTGAAGATTTAAGAATCTTATTGCATAACTTATGCAAGATCTCTTTTGCACTTTTTCCATCTTCTTCATAATTCTTTAAGAATAGAACAATCGTGCTGATAACGTGTTATGAAACTATATAAATTTAGAAGAAGAATAAAGTAGGGAGAAGAAAAAAGACTTCTTATTTCTCTTGAAATATATTCAGGATTCATAGATCTTTCATCAATCTTCTTTACAATGAAGGAAAACCCTTTATTTATAAGGAAAACCTTACTTGGTCCCCAAGTAGGATTCCTAACCATATCCTACAAGGACTCCACATAATTAGACATTCACTATAATACAAATTGTTTATAACAAAATGGTAAATATTTTTTTTATTTTAGTAAACGTTTCTTGTTTTTTGGGCCCGTGGTTGGGCCTTTACATATGAGGCTTAAAGAGTGGGAAAATTATATGAAATAGCAAACATTCATAACTAATTATATCATAGGGGTATAGTTTAATTTATTTACCTTATATAATTATAGTTTAATTTTTTTTGCTATAATTAATGGGGTCCACAACCTAATGTAACCAATAGTATAAAAATCTTATTTTCTAATTTTGTATATAATTATACACAAAACAATTTTCTCTCTCCTTTTCACATTCCAACTTTTTCTCATAAATTTAATACTCCAGCTATCCGGTTTGAATTTCAAATTGTTGTCCAAAATTAGATTACTCCCTCCCGAAGTTGAAGTCAATTTTGTAAGTACTCCTTAATTTTAGTTGTTTACCTCTTCTTCTTTTTTTTACTTATTCAAAATTTGTATATGTGTTCTGTTTATTATTTTTTTCATATATTTTGATAAAATAATCGATTTTTTGTTCTTGATAGATCTAAAATTGGTCAAACAATGAATAAATCATCTCCATCTTTGAGGATTACCAGAGGTAGTCCTTTGCATGTCAATGTTGTTGACATTTTACCATCCTTTTCAATGGGGTTAACTCAAGATTTTGGGGTTGATGTAGGGTCTTTGGGGAAAATCAAAACAAGTTATACAAGAACAAACCATGGAAGAGCTGAGATCAAAGAAAAAAAACGACCCTATGGCAGTTCAACAAGTTATTAAAAATGTCAAAGCTAGAGGCATTAAAATTGTACAAGGAAGAAGAAAGAGGAAAGCTGTAAACATTGAATCAGAGGAAAATGATTCTGAAGTTGTCGGATCTGAAGAACTTCATAATCACGAGGTAGTGTATTAAAACACAAAGTTAGATATAATTTTTTGGTTAATTAGTTGTCAATATACAAAAAATATTGCTTAAGTATTGTATATAGTATATTCCATGTTTAGTAATTGTATATAGTATATTGCATGTTTATGTTATTTTTGTTTTTTGTATATATATACAAAAAAGTAATTGGACTTAACTATACAGATGGAAAATTTTCATATACGATTAGAATTTGTATATTCTATTAGTTATATACAAATTATTGAAGTTAGTAAATATTAAGTTTATATACATATACAAAAATTGATATGTACATGTCTGTTTTAATAGCTGATAGTAGGGGATTGTATATTAAAGGCTCATTATTTTTTTATATACATATATACACAAAGTAATTGAATTTAGTTATATAGATGGGAAAATATCATATGTGATTATAATTTGTATATTGTAGTAGTTATATACAAATTATTGAAGTTAATATATATTAACTTTATATATTATTGGAGTATATATAAAAAGTCATTTAGAAACTTGTATATAATGTCATGTTTAACTAATATATTCATGTACACATATCAAAATACAAAAAAGGTAAGTTCATATATATATACAGAAATTAATTTGTGCATGACTTCTTTTTAAATTATTTTCGTATATATATGTAAGTATATATAAAATTATATTTTTGTTTCACTTGCTGTATGATTTTTTTTTTGAATTTGAACTTTTAGCTTAAAAAAGGGGACGTTTCCTGTAACGACCTGTTTAGTCGTTTTAAGCGGCAGATTTTATTTCTGGAAAAACTGGCTGAGACGACGGAACCCACGACGGACCGTCATGGTCACGACGGACAGTCGAGGGTGTCTCGTTTCAAAACACTTAGAAATTTTGAAATTGGGTACTAAAAATCGACTCTCTAAACTTCGTGACGGAATGGCAGGACGGACCGTCACAGGCGTGACGGACCGTCACAGACTCTTTGGTGGAAATTGAGTCTCTGAACCTTGCGACGACCTGCAGGACGGACCGTCGTAGGCACGACGGGCCGTCACAGGTTGCGTAATTCTAGTCTGGGTCGGATTTCTTTACACATTTTAAGGGACGTTTTGGACTATTCCTACTTTAATTATAAAGTTAGAGGGTTAAGGTTAATAAGTCTAATTACTTGGGGGTTAAAAGAGGTAACCTTAAGTTAATTAGTGGGTTATTATTGCCATCTTTCATTCTTAATTATATACTAATTAGGGTAAAAGAAAGAGGGTTTGAATAAGAAAATAGAAAGAACAAAGAGAAAGAGGGAGAATCGAACGAGAAGAGGAAAACACAAGGCTTTGGGAAATTCTTGCTTGATCACTAGTCTTCGGTGGAGGTAGGTTATGGTTTCTCTTACGATATTCGTAGTAAACTCTTAATAGAGAATGATATGTATTGATAATATTGTAAACCCTGCTATGTGCTTAATTGTATGCTTGCATGAATGTAATTATATAATTGTGATTATATAAGCATGATGAAGTTATTGAATCCCAAATCTTGCAAAACCCTAATCTCTTTGTTAATGATGAGGCTTGGTATAAAAGAAGACGTGATGAACTAAAATAATGAGATTGATGATGCCTTGATAAGAAAGAAGGCTTGATGAATTGATAGAAGGAGATTAGGGGACCGGGTGTCACGAACCGACACGTAGATTTAGGGGATCGGGTGTCACGAGCCGATACGTAGATTTAGGGGATCGGATGTCACGAACCGACACGTAGATTTAGGGGATCGGGTGTCACGAACCGACACGTAGATTTAGGGGATCGGGTACGAACCGACACGTAGATTTAGGGGATCGGAGTATCACATTCCGACACATAGTAGTAGGGGATCGGAGTGTCACGTACTGATACAAGAGGATTAATGAATATGAGGGAGCGGAGTGTCACTTACCGACACAAGAGAAATAAAGATAATGAATCTTGAAAGATGTTAATATACTCAATCTAATGAACATAATTCCCAAGTGAGCATGGTATTGAAGCTTGAGTCCTCATGTGTGAACTTGACGGTAATTGTTAATGATATAGTACTTGCTGTTGCTACATGTTGAGTATCATAGTTGATTTTATGATATTACTTGGTATATATTGATTTCTATTTTGAGTTGGCCGATGATATCTACTCAGTACCCGTGTTTTGTACTGACCCTTACTTTTATGTTTTCTTCTTGTTTATTTGTGGAGTTCAGCAAACGTGCCGTCATCTTCAACTCAACAGTAACTCTAGCCAGTCTTCATTACTCCGGATATCAGGGTGAGCTAATGCTTCTAGCTTGGACTGGATCCTCCTCTTCATGTCTTGATGCCTTGAAGTTCCGGCATGGACTAGCTTTTATGTATTTTTAGCTTCTTAGAAACTCTTAGATTTAGTAATTTGAAGTAGATGTTCTTGTGATGATGACTTCCAGATTTTGGGAAATAATAGTTATTGAATTGGTTTTTATTAATGAGTTTAAGTCTTCCGCATTACTTTATGTTGATATTACATTGAAATGTTAAGGTTTAGATTGGTTGGTTCGCTCACATACGAGGGTAAGTGTGGGTGCTAGTCGCGGCTCGGTTTTGGGTCGTGACAAACTTGGTATCAGAGCATTAGGTTCCTTGGTCTCATCACACAAGAACGAGTCTAGTAGAGTCTTAAGGAATGGTAGGGGGACGCCTTTACTTTTCTTTGAGAGGCTATAGGACTTTAGGAAAATTCCATTCTTTCTGTCTTTCTTTCGTGCTACTACTTGAATCCAATTGGTATCTAGGTGATACAAATTGGTATCTGACCATCTTCACTCTCTTTCGCAGATGGTTAGAACTAGAGCAACGACTACGCCAACATCAACACCAGCAAGGCAGGATATAACTGAGCCAACCACTGGGGCTGTGGCTCGAGGAAGAGCAACGACAAGAGGCCGTGGTAGAGGTCGTGGGAGGACGTCCTCTAGAGGAAGAGGACAAGCACCTAGCCCATCTGATGCTAGGGCGGTGACTCCTCCACCGACTGAGAAAGTAGTAAGAGAGGGTGAGGAAGGGGAGAATGAACAAGTGCAAAAAGAGGAATTGCCACCCCAACCTACCCAGAGATGATCAATCAGGTTCTCACTTATCTTAGTGGGTTGTCTGATCAGGGTCAGGCACCTCCAGTGTTTTCTGCACCAACACCTCCGGTTTCAGAGGTACAACATTCAGTAAGTTCTTGAAATTGAAACCTCCAGTCTTCAAGGGTGCTGAATCAGAGGATGCTTACGATTTTCTGGTTGACTGTCATGAGTTACTACACAAGATGGGTATAGTAGAACGGTTTGGTGTTGAGTTCGTGAGTTATCAGTTTCAAGGGAACGCCAAAATGTGGTGGCGGTCACAGGTTGAGTGTCAACCAACAGAGGCACCACCTATGACTTGGGCCTCATTCTCTAGCTTGTTTATGGAGAAGTATATCCCTCGGACTTTAAGGGATAGGAAAAGGGATGAGTTCTTGAGCCTAGAACAAGGTAGGATGTCGGTCAATGCATATGAGGCTAAGTTTCGTGCACTATCCAGATATGCCACCCAACTTTGTTTCAGTCCACAAGAGCGGATTCGTCGTTTTGTGAAGGGGTTGAGGTCAGAGTTGCGGATTTCAGCCTTACAGGTAGCGGCTACGGCAAAATCCTTCCAAGAAGTGGTAGATTTCGTGGTAGAGGTGGAAGGAGTGAAGCCAGATGAATTCACCATGGCATCGACATCAAAGAGGTTTCGAAAGGGAGGTGAGTTTAATGGTTCTTACTCTAGAGGACAGGGTTCCGGAGGTTACTCAGTTCGACCCATTCAGTCTTCACTACAGACTGTAGTTGGGGGTCCACCTCAGACCAGTCAACACTTCTCTGAGAGACCTATGCGTGATTCTAGAGAGTGTTATGGATGTGGGGAGACTGGACATATTAGGAGGAATTGTCCCAAACAGAGTTATAGACCCCCAATAGCTAGAGGTAGAGGTGGTCATGGTAGAGGCCGTTATTCTGGAGGACGTGGTGGTCGAGGTAATGGTGGTCACCAAAACGGCCGGGGTGATGGGCAAACTGGATCCACTACATCACAACATGGTAGGGGCAACGGACAAACAAACGAAAGGGCCCATTGTTATGCTTACCCTGGGAGATCGGAGGCGGAGACATCTGATGCTGTCATCACAGGTAATCTTCTGGTTTGTGATTGCATGGCTTCTGTATTGTTTGATCCTGGATCCACATTTTCTTATGTATCTTCCTCATTTGCTAATGGTCTAAATTTACATTGTGAATTACTTGATATGCCTATTCGTGTTTCTACTCCGGTGGGTGAGTCTGTGGTAGTTGAAAA
The DNA here is from genome assembly GCF_036512215.1 of Solanum lycopersicum. NCBI lineage: Eukaryota > Viridiplantae > Streptophyta > Magnoliopsida > Solanales > Solanaceae > Solanum > Solanum lycopersicum. Next base: position 4,654,575 of record NC_090810.1, on the reverse strand, counting down.
GGTATATAGGTCTTGTTTGGTGAACTTTGTGGGGAGCAACACTTATGTAGATTTGGTTATCTTAGAAATGGTTGATTTTGATGTAATTCTGTGTATGACTTGGCTTTCTCCGCAATTTGCGATCTTGGATTGTAATGCTAAAACGGTGACGTTAGCCAAGCCTGGGACAAATCCGTTAGTGTGGGAGGGTGACTACACTTCCAATCCGGTGCGTATCATCTCCTTTCTTCGTGCTAAGAAAATGGTTAGTAAAGGGTGTTTAGCTTTCTTGGCACATCTAAAGGATGACACTACCCAAGTACCTTCGATTGAGTCGGTTTCGGTGGTCCGTGAGTTTCTGGATATGTTCCCTGCAGATCTTCCTGGTATGCCACCAGATAGGGATATTGACTTCTGTATTGATCTTGAACCGGGTACTCGCCCAATTTCTATACCCCCTTATATAATGGCTCCCGTGGAGTTAAGAGAGTTAAAATCCCAACTTCAAGAGTTGTTGAGCAAAGGCTTCATTAGACCAAGTGCATCTCCTTGGGGTGCTCCGGTTTTGTTTGTGAAGAAGAAGGATGGGAGTTTTCGAATGTGCATAGACTACAGACAACTAAACAAGGTAGCCATAAAGAACAAATATCCTCTTCCTCGCATTGATGACTTGTTCGATCAGTTACAAGGTGTTTGTGTCTTCTCTAAGATTGACTTGAGATCCGGTTATCATCAATTGAAAATACGGGCAACGGATGTGCCAAAGACTGCTTTTAGAACCAGGTATGGGCATTACGAATTTGTAGTGATGTCTTTTGGTCTTACGAATGCCCCTGCTGCTTTCATGAGCTCGATGAATGGGATTTTTAAGCCATATCTGGATCTATTTGTGATCGTGTTTATTGATGATATATTGGTATACTCAAAGAGCAAGAAGAAACATGAAGAGCATTTGAGAATGGTATTGGAAATGTTAAGGGAGAAAAAGCTTTATGCCAAATTCTCTAAGTGTGAGTTTTGGCTAGATGCAGTGTCCTTCTTGGGGCACGTGGTTTCTAAGGATGGAGTGATGGTGGATCCTTCTAAGATTGAGACAGTGAAGAATTGGGTAAGACCTACTAATGTGTCAGAAATAAGGAGTTTTGTTGGGTTAGCTAGCTACTACCGCCGATTTGTCAAGGGATTCTCTTCTATTGCTTCCTAACTGACGAACTTGACTAAGCAAAATGTTCCATTTGTATGGTCGGATGAGTGTGAGGAAAGCTTTCAGAAGCTCAAGACTCTGTTGACTACTGCACCAATTCTCACCTTGCCAGTGGAAGGTAAGAATTTCATTGTCTATTGTGATGCATCCTATTCGGGTTTGGGTGCAGTGCTAATGTAAGAGAAGAATGTGATTGCTTATGCTTCAAGACAATTAAAAGTGCATGAACGTAACTATCCAACTCATGATTTGGAATTGGCCACGGTAGTGTTTGCATTAAAGCAATGGAGACACTATCTATATGGAGTTAAGTGTGAAGTATACACGGATCATCGTAGCCTACAGTATGTCTTTACTCAAAAAGATTTGAATTTGAGACAGAGGAGATGGATGGAACTACTGAAGGACTACGATATCACTATCTTGTATCATTCGGGGAAGGCTAATGTTGTGGCAGACGCCTTAAGTAGAAAGGCAGGGAGCATGGGAAGTCTAGCTCACTTGCAAGTTTCTAGACGTCCATTGGCTAGAGAGGTTCAGACTCTGGATAACGACTTGATGAGGTTAGAAGTAAATGAGAAGGGATGATTGTTGGCTTGTGTGGAGGCAAGATCTTCTTTTCTTGACAAAATTAAGGGAAAACAGTTTGATGATGAGAAACTAAGCAGAATCCAAGATAAAGTATTGCGAGGAGAGGCTAAGGTAGCACAAATCGATGAAGAAGGTGTTTTGAGAATTAAGGGAAGGGTATGTGTACCCCGCGTCGATGATTTGATCAACACTATTCTGACAGAGGCTCATAGTTCAAGGTATTCGATACATCCGGGTGCAACCAAGATGTACCGTGACCTAAAGCAATACTTTTGGTGGAGTGGAATGAAGCGTGATATTGTGGATTTTATTGCCAAATGTTTAAACTGTCAACAAGTAAAGTATGAACACCAAAGGTCCGGAGGAACACTTCAGAGAATGCCCATTCCGGAATAGAAATGGGAGAGAATCGCAATGGACTTCGTGGTTGGTCTTCCAAAGACGATGGGTAAGTACGACTCTATTTGGGTGATTGTTGATAGGTTAACTAAGTCTGCTCATTTTATTCCGGTTAAGGTGACTTACAATGCCGAGAAGTTAGCCAAGATCTATATCTCAGAAATCGTTCGATTGCATGGAGTTCTACTATCCATCATATCAGATAGAGGTACGCAGTTTACTTCTAAGTTTTGGAAAACATTGCATGCGGAATTGGGTACTAGGTTGGACCTTAGTACCGCGTTCCATCCTCAGACCGATGGTCAGTCTGAGCGAACAATTCAAGTGTTGGAGGATATGCTTCGTGCATGTGTGATAGAATTTGATGGCCATTGGGATAACTTCTTACCCTTAGCGGAATTTTCATACAATAATAACTATCACTCAAGCATCGATATGGCTCCATTTGAAGCATTGTATGGTAGGAGATGTAGGTCCCCCATTGGTTGGTTTGATGCATTCGAGGTTAGACCTTGGGGTACTGATCTTTTGAGGGATTCGATAGAGAAAGTGAAATTTATTCAAGAAAAGCTTCTAGCGGCGCAAAGTAGGCAAAAAGAATATGCAGATCGAAAGGTTAGAGACTTAGAGTTCATGGAGGGTGAACAAGTCTTGTTGAAGGTTTCGCCAATGAAAGGGGTGATGCAGTTTGGTAAAAGAGGCAAGCTAAGCCCAAGGTACATTGGTCCCTTTGAAGTACTTAAGCGAGTAGGGGAGGTGACTTATGAGTTAGCCTTGCCTCCAGGGCTGTCCGGAGTACATCCGGTATTCCATGTGTCGATGTTGAAAAGATACCATGGGGATGGAAACTACATTATCCGTTGGGATTCAGTTTTGCTTGATGAGAATTTGTCTTATGAGGAGGAGCCTGTTGCCATCCTAGATAGAGAAATTCGCAAGTTGAGATCAAGGGAGATTGCATCCATCAAAGTTCAATGGAAGAATCGACCAGTTGAAGAAGCCACTTGGGAGAAGGAGGCAGATATGCAAGAAAGATACCCACACCTGTTTACAGATTCAGGTACTCCTTTTCACCCTTGTTTATCTTCTTGTGATCGTTCGGGGACGAACGATGGGTAAATTGGTATCTATTGTAACGACCTGTTTAGTCGTTTTGAGCGGCAGATTTTATTTCTGGAAAAACTGGCTGAGACGACGGAACCCACGACGGACCGTCATGGTCACGACGGACCGTCGAGGGTGTCTCGTTTTAAAACACTTAGAAATTTTGAAATTGGGTACTGAAAATCGACTCTCTGAACATCGTGACGGAATGGCAGGACGGACCGTCACAGACTCTTTAGTGGAAATTGAGTCTCTGAACCTTGCGACGACCTGCAGGACGGACCGTCGCAGGCACGACGGGCCGTTACAGGTTGCGTAATCCCAGTTTGGATCGGATTTCTTTACACGTTTCAAGGGACGTTTTGGACTATTCCTACTTTAGTTATAAAGTTAGAGGGTTAAAGTTAATAAGTCTAATTACTTGGGGGTTAAAAGAGGTAACCTTAAGTTAATTAGTGGGTTATTATTGTCATCTTTCATTCTTAATTATATACTAATTAGGGTAAAAGAAAGAGGGTTTGAATAAGAAAATAGAAAGAACAAAGAGAAAGAGGGAGAATCGAACGAGAAGAGGAAAACACAAGGCTTTGGGAAATTCTTGCTTGATCACTAGTCTTCGGTGGAGGTAGGTTATGGTTTCTCTTACGATATTCGTAGTAAACTCTTAATAGCGAATGATATGTATTGATAATATTGTAAACCCTGCTATGTGCTTAATTGTATGCTTGCATGAATGTAATTATATAATTGTGATTATATAAGCATGATGAAGTTATTGAATCTCAAATCTTGCAAAACCCTAATCTCTTTGTTAATGATGAGGCTTGGTATAAAAGAAGGCGTGATGAACTAAAATAATGAGATTGATGATGCCTTGGTAAGAAAGAAGGCTTGATGAATTGATAGAAGGAGATTAGGGGACCGGGTGTCACGAACCGACACGTAGATTTAGGGGATCGGGTGTCACGAACCGACACGTAGATTTAGGGAATCGGGTGTCACGAACCGACACGTAAATTTAGGGGATCGGGTGTCACGAACCGACACGTAGATTTAGGGGATCGGGTGTCACGAACCGACACGTAGATTTAGGGGATCGGAGTGTCACATTCCGACACAAGAGAATTAATGAATATGAGGGAGCGGAGTGTCACGTACCGACACAAGAGAAATAAAGATAATGAATCTTGAAAGATGTTAATATACTCAATCTAATGAACATAATTCCCAAATGAGCATGGTATTGAGGCTTGAGTCCTCATGTGTGAACTTGACGGTAATTGTTAATGATATAGTACTTGCTGTTGCTACATGTTGAGTATCATAGTTGATTTTATGATATTACTTGGTATATATTGATTTCTATTTTGAGTTGGCCGATGATATCTACTCAGTACCCGTGTTTTGTACTGACCCCTACTTTTATGTTTTCTTCTTGTTTATTTGTTGAGTGCAGCGAACGTGCCGTCATCTTCGACTCAACAGTAACTCTAGCCAGTCTTCATTACTTCGGATATCAGGGTGAGCTAATGCTTCTAGCTTGGACTGGATCCTCCTCTTCATGTCTTGATGCCTTGAAGTTCCGGCATGGACTAGCTTTTATGTATTTTTAGCTTCTTAGAAACTCTTAGATTTAGTAATTTGAAGCAGATGTTCTTGTGATGATGACTTCCAGATTTTGGGAAATAATAGTTATTGAATTGGTTTTTATTAATGAGTTTAAGTCTTCCGCATTACTTTATGTTGATATTACATTGAAATGTTAAGGTTTAGATTGGTTGGTTCGCTCACATAGGAGGGTAAGTGTGGGTGCCAGTCGCGGCTCGGTTTTGGGTCGTGCAATTTCCCTAAAATTGTGGCATTATCTTAATTTATTGTTAGCATATTTAACGCTTCAGTTACAAACCACTTTTTAAAATAGAATTGTATAAATAAAAAAAAAAACCTTTATAAAGATACCTAAAATAACTAAACCATACCCATATAATGTAATTAGGTAAACTATACCTATATAATATTATTTAATCAAATAAGTTTGCCATATATGAAATTTTCCCAAACTAAAATGGAAATTGACATAAATAACCGTCATCCAAAAATTATAGGTATGAGTCAATATCATTAAAATCTCATTTTTCTCATGGGCTAATTTTACAAATTTGATCACTATAACGGGTAAATTCTATTTGAAATTGATTTTCATTTTATAATTGTTATATCATATGTTTTTTATAAAAACATTTTTATAAAGCAACCATAAGATAATTAGGCAAAGGATACAGAGGTTAATATTAATTGCTACTACATTTTAAAAAATATACTTTCATTCCTTTGATGTCTTTATTTATTTTGAACGAATTGTTTTGATATATAAATGGAAAAAGAAAAAAAATGAGTGTTTGACTATTTAGTACTTCCTCCATTTTATATTAATTAAAAATTGTTTAGAGATACATTTTTTAAAAAAATTATCTTAATTGTTCAATTTTCTAAATTACTTTTAAAATGTTATTTCAACTTTACCCTTCATTAGTTAGTATTGAAATTAGTTATTAATTAATGTTTAGTTATTTTAATCATAAGTTTAACAATAATAACGATAAAAATGGAAGATTATACCTAATTTATGTCTTAATCCACTTTTCTTAAAGAATGTGAAATACCTCAATAATTCAATTTTATGACAAAGAATCCTCGACTGGCACTGACTAAACCCTACTCTAGAAAGAGGTATATTGAAATAGGCAAGCCTCATGCGACGAATTCAATTGAAAAAGAAGAAGATATTTTCTACTTAATTAACTCGATCACTCTTGTGAATCAGTGTAACTACTCTTATTATATTAATAAATATTTCTCTTATTTTTATGGGAGGACCTTCTGATCAACTGTTAATTTATTCAAAAGCAAATTAAAATAATGTTTTCATAACTTAAAGAATAATAATCCATGATTAATTGATTTTGCTTCTAATTCAATTTTATCTGGTGAAGAGTAGTTCTTAAAACTCGTTTTCAAACTTGAATTTTTTTTTTGGAAAAATGTCTATTTTTTTTTATCAACTATACAAGCAAGTAACCAATCGTTATCTCAAAAGTTGAGTTTATTATTTAGGTTTAACACTTATATACTGAATTAGAGGCGAATTTAAAAGCCAAGTTACAATTTCACGCTTGAATTCAATAGCTTTTATTTTAAATCTTGAATTCACGTCAATCTCAAATCTTTAGATCCACCTTGATTACAATTATAGCCATTCATAAATCAATTTGGTATTGTAAATACATTTAATAGTGTAGAAGTAAAATAACTATAGGTAATTGACCATAATACGTAAAAATTAACTTGGAAAATAAACCAAGTAACCTACTATAACGAGTTAAATACATTAATACTATAAAAATTTATTTGCATTATCAGTATATATAAGTAAAATCTAATTTTCACAGTGGTCGATATGTTTCATTTTTTTAAATGTTAACTAACTAATTGAAATGATTTAATTAAATAGTAAGTAATATGTTTGCTTCTACTAAAAAATAATAATAAAAGAATTAACCCTTCTGGTGGCCCGATGGTTAGGCTTGAGATTTTCATGTTTGAGGTCTCAAGTTCGACATTTCTTGTCAATGAAAGTAAGGGGATTTCCTTTTAGATCGAGCTGGTTGCATCGGACTTGCTTAATGCGGATTATCTCTCCTATGTGATTTGCGAACTATTACATAGAAACAAAGATTTTACCTTGTACGCACCTAAAGAGTAGCAGCTACGAATTTTCCTGGTAGTAAATAATACTAAAATAATAAAATAAGTAGTGAAAGTATAAGTACAGACCAAACTACAAATGGACATAAAATATACATTAAAGTCTTTTCATATTTTGATAAGGTTTTTTAGGCCCCTTTAAAAGGAATAACCTCACATGGCATTGTTGGCTGTTGACATTACACAACTTTAATACAAGTCACTCACTACATGTTACCAACAAATGCTCAGCATGACTTATTTCCATTTTATACTTAATTTCATCATTCATATTATAAATAAATCGAAAATAATTTCTCTATTTTATAACGATAGGTAGGAGTAAAGTTAGTAACTTTGTATGCATCACTCTTCTCAAATATCAAAAATGTTATATTGAGCCAAGAATCTATCAGAAATAGTTTCTCTTTCTTCACAAGATAAACACAAGACTATATAAACACTACCTTCCTTAACCGCACTTGTGAGATTACACTGATATAAAGTTATTGTACTACTATTTCCAACAAATCAAATCTTAAAGAATCCAAGGAAATATGCAATGAGTTGTAACTACAGATCATCTCAAATTATTTATACAGTTCATCACACCTTCAAAAAAGAATACATCAATATCTATAAATAAAAAAAAAAAAAAACAGCTCCATTTCTACTACCAACCAGATCATTAATAAAACTCTGTTGCTACTGGAAAATAAATTCAAAAAAAAAAATGAACAATTGACTGAAGAACTCCAAGAATGAACAAAGTAATCGAAATGCTCAATCGAAAACGAAAAGAAGATTTTTTTTTTTTGAAATAATGTGATGGAACTATTTCTCTTGTTCAATTTCATGCAGTTTGCACTTCTGCATCATTGTCAATTATGTCACCTCCAGAATCCATACGACAGAGTTCTTCAACGCGACTAGTGACCTCAGCCATTGAAGGGCGTCTGTCCGGGTACTGAGCAGTGCAATCAACTGCAACTTGCAATAGCTGGACCATGTCCTCCTCGACGTTTTGGTACCTAAGGAGCTCGAGGTCAAAGACTTCAGCTGTCCATTCTTCTCGTACCACTGATTGCACCCATCTTGGTAGGTCGACACCTTCCTCATTCATAACCGAATGTGTGGGAGCCTTACCTGTTAGAAGTTCCAACAACAAGACGCCAAAGCTGTAGACATCTGCTTTCTGGGAAACTTTACGAGGGTCAGTTACCTCTGGTGCCCTGTAACCTGCAACACGGTTAGGAGTTGATGATGGACCAACGAGTTGAGCAAGGCCAAAATCTGAAACACGGGCCTCGTATGATTTGGTGAGAAGGATATTGGATGACTTAATGTTGCCATGTGATACTGAGGGCCCTTGTGCATGAAGGTAGGCTATCCCGTGTGCAGCTCCAAGGGCAATGCCAGCCCTTGTTTCCCAGTTCAACGGCGTCCTACCTGCTCCTTTGTTGCCTATAGAAAAGACAAGTTGAATGACAAAACTATTGTGACATGATATAGTAGTATGCCGAATAAAGCGCCCAAATAATTCATAGTTGTAACACAACATATAGTCGATAAGTTAAAAAAGGTACATTTGACTTAACTCCATACAAACAGATTAAATGTTAAATGATCTTGTTTCTCCCTGTTGAATACAGTGAACCTGTCCTACACATATATGCAATTTTACGACTTCTTCCTGACGTGTGGTCTGTGGAGGGTGAGGTGTACGCATACCTTACCTCTACCTTTTGTGCGGTAGAGAGGTTGTTTCATATAGACCCTCAGCTTAGGAATCTGGAACTGTGCAGATCCTTGTCGATAAAATGTATTTTCATCTAAACAATGAACACAAATTCGTCCAGCAACAATTGGAGATTGTAAAGCCATTCCAGGTTGAATAACATATAAAACATGTCAGATATCATATTCACTAAACACAATGTTCATCACATTAGATTACGACAAAATCTGATTAAACATGAACAGTAATGCAACTACAGCACAATAATTTAAGGAAAATAACATTAATTTTAGTGGCTGAACACAATTGGACACAAATGCAGCAACTTCTACACAACAGCAACAGTTCAGTAACAGATAACAAGATCCAAGAAAACAAATAATCATCCAAACTTACTAAACCTCATAAAATCAGCAAAAGCAGTCTATGTTAATCGGACTCGTGTTTGGATCCTCCATATATACACTACTTTGGGAGGATCCACGATCAGACAAGCACCACATTTTAAGTGTCTAGGCAAGATAGAAAGCAACAGTATCAGTGTCAATCAGACAACTAAAATTTGCAGATCATGTAAACGGTAAACAACAGTACAGCACTATAATGACATGATTCGATAGACGCTCGATTCAAGGAAAAGCATAACAGTAATATAATGACATGAAAAGTAAGTTATTTTTCTCACCATGTAAAAGTGCAGAAAGGCTTCCCATTGAGATGTAATCATAAACAAGAAGCTTCTCATCTCTGCTATAATAATAAGCTCTCAAAGGAACCAAATTCTCATGATTCATTTTCCCAACATCTTCAATTTTCTCCCTAAATTCCTTCTCAGGTACAGTAACATCTCTCAATCTCTTCACAACTAATGTAATCCCTGATTCCAAAGCAGCTTTATAAGCAGTACCAAATGTCCCTTTTCCCAAAACTTCAGCAGAAGCTTTCAACAAATCATCCAAATTGAAATTTTTAGCCATTTTCCCAAAAAACACCAAACTTTTTCCATCATTTACAGCAGCCTCAGCTTTACCTTTATCCTTATTACCCCCTCCAACACCAATAGCTGCAATTGCACTACCCAAGAATCCATCTTTTCCACCATTACCTTCAACCCCTCTTTCTTCAGGTATTTCAACTTCAACCTGCTTACTAACAGCACCAACATCAGCAGATCTTGTTTCTGCTTTACCCCTTTTTCTACAACAGAAAAACAGCAAACAAAGAAGCAAAAGCAAACCAACTACACAACCAATTACAATACCAGCAATTGCTCCACCAGAAAGTTTCTTCTTTTTACCTTCTCCACTACTACTACTACCATCACATGAATCAAGTGGCTTACCACAAAGTGAAGTACCCAAAAAAGCATCCTTGGGTTGACCCGAGAGTTTATCAGGAATGGACCCGTTTAGCTGATTATTCGATACATTGAACTGAACCAAACCAGGTAAATTCAGATCCGGTATCTGACCCGAAAACCCATTTCCCTGCAAGTAAAGTGTACCCAAACTAGTCAAATTGTTGAAAGATTCCGGGATTGAACCGGAGAAATTGTTATGAGCAAGATTAAGCCGGACAAGATTGGTAAGAGAGAAGATTGAATCAGGAATCGGACCGGAAAATAGATTATTTTGAAGGTACAAATTACGCAAATCATGAAGTGAAGTAAACAAATCCGCCGGAATTACACCGGAAAGTGCATTGTACCGGAGACTAAGAAAGTTCAATTTAGTCAAATTTGAGAAAAGCCCAGGTGGGATTTGGCCTAAAAGTCCCATTCCAGGTAGATGAAGCTCTAAAACAGAAGATTTATCAGGTGAACAAATAACACCAGGCCACGAACAAGTCGGACTTGTAATATTCCATAAAAGTGAACGTCCACGAAGTGCAGATCGGATAGATAAAAGGGTAGCTCGATCGGAAACAATGTCGGAGTTTGTCGGCAAGAAAAGGCTGAAAATTGATACAAAAATGGTGAATAAAAACAAGACTTTTGAGCTCATTTTTTGAAGATTTTGGGTAAACCCAAAATCCCCAAACAGGATTTTTTCTGGGTAATTTGATTTCTTGATTCAATTCTTGTTCAAAGGAGTGGCAAACATGTTGTTCATCTTCTTGTTTGGTTGATTTTGAGAGAGAAAAATGGACTCTGTCTACTGTGTGTGTGTCTGAGCTGGAGAAGATAAAGAAATACTACTAGTTAGGAATTTGAGAAGTTATAAATTTTGCTCTAATTTTGGTGCTTTATTTTAATATATATTTAATATAAAATTAATAAAAATGGGTGGGGTTTTAATTTAACTATATAATATTTTTTTAAAAAAATGAAGAATAAAGTGACTTAAAAAAATTGATTTAGGTTGTAATTGTCGGTGAAACTTGTAGGAATAGAAATTAGACTTGTAACAAATTATTTCGCGAGTGAGATCTGGAAAGTATAGCGTTTATGTAGAGAAGTAAAAGAATCGATAGTGTATATAAAGATTTTATTTTTATATATCGATAATATATAGAGAGGAAAAGATTTGACATTCCTTTTTTATTTTATTTTTTAGAGAAAAATAATTTCCTCGTTTATTTTCTAGAGATTTCTTGCTAAAAACAAGGATGAAAAAGAGGTAAGCGGTAATAATAGCGAGATAATAAGATAATTAAGGTTAAATGAAATAATAAATAGTGATAAAATATTAAGAATAAGATATTACAAGAATGATACTAATATGTTGAGGATGGAAAGAAATATGTCAAATCAATTAGCTATAATCTTTTTATCATAATTTTCGATCACCACACACTATTATTAAAGATTATGTATTTAGTGAGTTCAAGTCTATCGTATTTTACCTAATCGTCTTATTTCAATACTTCTTTTGGTCTATTTTTATCTCTTCCTAAGTTTACTGTATATGACAAATATCTCACATTTTCTTATCACTACCCCGTATCATTATTATTAATATATTTTCACTCCTAACTATCTATCTTAATATGATCTCACGTTCATCTCGATATCTTCATCTATGCTAGCTATTCTCATTTTTTGAATATGAGAGTCTTAGGTTAATCAAACACTCAACTCAATTTTATATAATCAAATAGAAGATTTATCCTATTTAATTGAATTTATACGACAATCATAGTAAAAAAATCATAATTTGTTTGTAGAAATATGTTAGCTTGAAACAAATTTAAATGAAGGATCATAATAAGTGAGAATTCATCTAATCGATATTAATATATTTAGGAATTACTTGTCATTGTTTTCCCAAAAACTTTGTATTTAACATGGTAGTTTCAAATATTGAGTTAATATTTTAAGTGATCACCAACTTTGAGTTATTTACTTAGAAAGTCACTCAACTTTGTTTTATGAATCTAAAATTATTCAACTATTGATGTTTCACTTAAAAATTCACCTAATTATTTATATTTCACTTATAAAGTCACTCAAATAATTTAAATATTTTTTTCATTAAATTTTATCTTAAACTATTTTTAAAGAAATAATAAGATATCTATTTTAATTATTTTATTGATCCACTCCAATTATTTAATTATAATTTTTCTAGTAATTATAAAACTAGAAATAAATTGTTAAAAGATTACCCAGAAAAAAAATTGAAATTGATAAGAAGTAACTAAAAAAAAGGGGGCAGTAATGATCTTCTACTAGTATTTTTTTAATGAAAAGGTAGTAAAATAATAATAATTAAATAAGTATCTTATATTTTTTTAAAAAAAATTAATTTAATTATTTTTATATTTTTACAAAATTTAATGAAAATACTGTTTAAATTGATTAAATGACTTTTTAAGTGAAATATAAATAGTTGGTGACTTTTTAAGTGAAACACCAATAGTTGAAACACCAATAGTCGAGTGACTTTTGAATTAAAAAATAAAAATTGAGTAACTTTCGAAGTAAACAAACTAAAATTAAGTAACTTTCGAAATAAACTATTCAAATTTAATTGAGCGTTTGAGGTATTATCTCTCCAAATATTTGAACCATTTTGTAACTAAAGATGAAAGATGAAATGATTTGGTAATTCCAAATTATTTGAAACTTTATAGTGACAATATAACATGAATGAATAATGGTACTTTCTATGCTCAAGCAATGTCGATCGATCGATTGATAAATCTAAAAGAATCTAATCTTAATCGAATATTGTTTGTTTACAATTTCATACTATTTTTGTGTAGAAAAAAAAATTATTTGGATAAAATATTTTTTTTTATTATAAAGTATAATCTATAGAAAAAGTCAAATTAGTAAAATATATTCTTTCACTCTAAAGAGTGACCAATGGAACGATAAGAATCATCCTCGCAAAATGCTTAAGTAATATTCTTATCAAAAGAATTGAACGATAAATATTTTTTTATTTTTAATCTAGACTTTAAAGATTTACATTCAAATTTTATGATATAACTATTTTAATTTTTATAATAAGAATGGATTAGTTAAGTTCCAAATAGAGAATGAGAGAAAAAGAATTCTATCAACTTGTATTATTAATTCATTTTTGTCTCACTGGAAAGGCAATAATAATAATAATAATAATTCAAAGAACGTTCGAACAGATAGGAGGGTAACATGTACAACGTATCTCTACAGCTGTCATATAAAGTTGGAAATTTTATAATTAAACTTTTACAAAGTATCCTTTTATAACTAAATAAAAATAAAATAAAAAGTCAATAGTATTATTCTGTCCGTTTGAAAAGGAAAATAAAATAAAATGAGATGAATGATGTAATGATATATACATATATATTGTCTTGAAAAATAAATATATAGTTTTTGATAGATTTTCGTTTCATGCAAAACATATAAATATAATATAAAAAAAAAATACATTAGGCCGAAGAAGTCCGTACAAAATAGTAGTAAAGGAATAGAAGATAACATGTATCCGAAGAATAAGATAATATGAGATTAGTAATAGAATAATATTAATACGATAAATTAGATAACGATCGACTACTTACTATAACTTTCTATCCTGATTCTTATTCTTGATATCTTTCGATCTACAGTAATGTCCTCGGTGAAATATAGATGCAACATGTTCTACCTAATTATCTATGTGCAATATATACTCCTTCGACTTTTCTCTATCTCCCCTCATATTCACCATATATATATCTATAGTCAACCTCACACACTATTTTATTAAGTTTGTGCGTCTTCTCTTCACACAGTTGAACCATCTCAACCTTACATTGATCTTGTCTAGCATGGGGGCACCTAGTCCTTCATTGTTGTAAATATCTCCTATTATGTCTACACATTCATTTTGATATAATTTTCATATACTTTTTATATATATAATTTATCTAATAATCACATTAACTTCATTTTTTTAAAAATGTTGATCGTACATTTTCGATTCTTATAACTTTCTTTCATATTTATATGTTGTTGAATTTAAAATGAAAGCTTGGTGCACTAACTATTCATTATAAGCAAGGTAATTCGAAAAATAATCAAATGATGAATATCTATTTTATACGACTTCTCTTCATTTTTCTATAAAAATACCATTTTAACAAATACAACACAAGGAATTAAAGAAAATATAATTTCATAAAAGCTAAAATAAAACATCTCGTCTATCAATAATAAATAACAAAATTATAGATTTGTATACCAATATTCACAAAGCTAGTTATTAACATTAAATAATTTCTCAGACCGTTGGTGAATTCATTTATTTCCGTTGAATTTAATCAACATAACGGAACCATTTGAGATCAGACAAAAATGTTTTTTTTTTTAATTCTCTCTTTAAATTTACGTAAATTATTGACTTTAATAACATTGTTAATTAATATAGTAATAAATTTTAAATTATCATATATAAATTATGGTTAAAGAAAAGACAATATATCTTATGGACAAAAGACAAATCTACCTCCTATAAAATAGGAGACAAAATAAAATAAAATAAAGATTACGTGAGATTCTAAATTAATTAACGCGGCTAATAGAAAAGAATATAATAAACTATTGACGGTAATGGTCTCAATTAGCTAATATAAATAATATTTAAATTTTAAAATTAATATTTATAAATATCAAAAATATTAAATTTACGTGTACTCATAAGTTTTAAAGTTGCCTAACTTGCTAATATCCTAGCAAATAAATTATTTATGTTCGAACTTGAAAGTATGAAAATCATGAAAGAACACTTTTAAATGTCATTTCTTTTTTCTGCATACATATTTTGAGAACGATATTATTTTAAGATCGAAATGCCTCAAATATTTATAGTTACTTTAAAAAAAGACTCAATAGCTTTTATTAACGATGGTTGCATCTCTAAACAAATAAATTATGATTTAAGATCAAAATACCACAAATATTTATAGACATTTACGATAAAAAAACGTCAACTTTAATTAAAAATCACATTTTAAAAAAAAAAACTTAATATTTTTATAAACGATGGTTACACCTCTAATCTAATAAATTGTGATTTACTCCAAATGATCCAGGTTGGATAATTAAAACTGCAAGTAGTTAATTTATTTAGTATTAAATCTACAAGTAACGTTGTCACCGTCATAAAAAGTCATAATGTTTTCCTCATTTTGGATTAATTTTAAACATTAAATAAAAAATTGTACAATATTATTAAAATAATTTCCAACCAAATTTTTAAGACAGAGAATTGACAGCTTCTTAGAAAACAACTTGAGATCAGATACCAATAAAAAAAGAATTGCGCCGATTATTTAGCTGTTTTTTAGATTATGTATCGATACTATATGATTAAAATATAAATAAAAATAATTAAACCTTTTAAAATATTTAGAATATTTGATTTATGAGTTGTATAGAAAATTAAAGGTAAACCAAGTTAGTGTGATTGATTTTGTCAAATTGTTGCAATTTCATTCGACAGAGTCAAATTACGATGATATTATCTGTGATTTCTGATTAAAGAAAAAAAAAAAATCATCAGAAGGGTCTGTTGTATTTTCCTTTTAAAATATTTCTCTAAAAAATTTTAAAGAGGAAAAGAAGGGGGATTGAATTCACATTATAGCGAAAAAAATTGTTATTTATAACACTAAGTTATAAGTCCTAACACGTTAGTACGAGAGTCCTAGATTATTTATTGTTTCCTTGAATGTATAAGTAAACGGTCAATAGTTATTAAGATTTTAAAAAAAAATCGAGTCTGAACAATATGTATATTTGCTTATTAGGAAATGAAAAAATATGTATATCCTTATCGCAGGTTAGTGTATGGTTAGAATTTCCCTTTCTAAATCATACCTTAGATTGTACCTTGTAAGTTTAAAGTTACTCCAATGTAAAAATTATAAAGTAAGGAAACCATGCAATAAAAGTTGTAATTTAGGTTACAATTCGATATTATATATAAAGTGTAACGACTTGTTTAGTCGTTTTGAGCAGCAGATTTTATTTCTGGAAAATTGGCTGAGACGACGGACCTCACGACGGACCGTCATGGGTACGACGGACCGTCGAGGGTGTCTCGTTCCAAAATACTTGGGAATTCTGAAATTTGAGTGCTGAAATCGACTCTCTGAACTCTGTGATGGACCTGCAGGACGGACCGTCACAGGCACGACGAACCGTCGTGATCCGCCGTTTCAAAACACTTCAACTCTTGAGAATTTGGTACAGGGAACGATTCTCTGAACTTCGTGACGGAAGTGCAGGACGGACCGTCGTAGGTACGACAGGCCGTCACAGACTCCTTAAGGAAATCGAGTCTCTAACGAACCTGCATGACGGACCGTCGCAGGCGCGACGGGCCGTCACAGGTTGCGTAATCCCAGTCGGAGTCGGATTTCTGGTTAAGTTTTAAAGGGGCGTTTTGGACTATTCCTGCTATAATTATATATTTCGTGGGTTTATATTAATAACTCAATTTCTTGGGGGATAAAAGAGGTAACCTTGAGTTAAATTGTGGGTTATTATTGTCATCTTTTACACTTAATTACATGTTAATTAGGGTAAAAGAAAGAGGGTTTGAATAAGAAAAAGAAAAGAACAGAAAGAGAGAGAAGGAGAATCGATAGAAAAAGGGAAACGAAGAGGATAGCAAAGATCTTGAGGAATTGCTTGCTTGATCACGAAATCTTCGGTGGAGGTAGGTTATGGTTTCTCTTACGATATTCGTAGTAAACTCTTAATAGCGAATGATATGTATTGATAATATTGTAAACCCTGCTATGTGCTTAATTGTATGCTTGCATGAATGTAATTATATAATTGTGATTATATAAGCATGATGAAGTTATTGAATCCCAAATCTTGCAAAATTCTAATCTCTTTGTTAATAATGAGGCTTTGGTATAAAAGAAGGCGTGATGAACTAAAACAATGGGATTGATGATGCCTTGGTAAGAAAGAAGGCTTGATGAATTGATAGAAGGAGATTAGGGGATCGGGTGTCATGAACCGACACGTAGAATTAGGGGATCGGGTGTCACGAACCGACACGTAGAATTAGGGGATCGGGTGTCACGAACCGATACGTAGAATTAGGGGATCGGGTGTCACGAACCGACACGTAGAATTAGGGGATCGGGTGTCACGAACTGACACGTAGAATTAGGGGATCGGGTGTCACGAATCGACACGTAGAATTAGGGGATCGGGTGTCACGAACCGACACGTAGAATTAGGGGTTCGGGTGTCACGAACCGACACGTAGAATTAGGGGATCGGGTGTCACGAACCGACACGTAGAATTAAGGGATCGGGTGTCACGAAACGACACGTAGATTTAGGGGATCGGGTGTCACGAACCGACACGTAGAATTAGGGGATCGGGTGTCACGAACCGACACATAGATTTAGGGGATCGGAGTGTCACGTACCGACACAAGAGGATTAATGAATATGAGGGAGCGGAGTGTCACGTACCGACACAAGAGGAATAAAGATAATGAATCTTGAAAGATGTTAATATACTCAATCTAATGAACATAATTCCCAAATGAGTATGGTATTGAGGCTTGAGTCCTCATGTGTGAATCTTGACGGTAATTGTTAATGATATAGTACTTGTTGTTGCTACATGTTGAGTATCATAGTTGATTTTATGATATTACTTGGTATATATTGATTTCTATTTTGAGTTGGCCGATGATATCTACTCAGTACCCGTGTTTTGTACTGACCCCTACTTTTATGTTTTCTTCTTGTTTAATTGTGGAGTGCAGCAAACGTGCCGTCATCTTCGACTCAACAGTAACTCTAGCCAGTCTTCATTACTCCGGATATCAGGGTGAGCTAATGCTTCTAGCTTGGACTGGATCTTCCTCTTCATGTCTTGATGCCTTGAAGTTCCGACATGGACTAGCTTTTATGTATTTTTAGCTTCTTTGAAACTCTTAGATTTAGTAATTTGAAGTAAATGTTCTTGTGATGATGACTTCCAGATTTTGGGGATAATAATAGTTATTGAATTGGTTTTTATTAATGAGTTTAAGTCTTCCGCATTACTTTATGTCGATATTACATTAAAATGTTAAGGTTTAGATTAGTTGGTTCGCTCACACAGGAGGGTAAGTGTGGGTGTCAGTCGCGGCCCGGATTTGGATCGTGACAAACTTGGTATCAGAGCATTAGGTTTGTTGGTCTCATCACACAAGAACGAGTCTAGTAGAGTCTTGAGGAACGGTAGGGGGGCGCCTTTACTTTTCTTTGAGAGGCTACAAGACTTTAGGAAAATTCCATTCTTTCTTTCTTTCTTTCGTGCTATTACTTGGATCCAATTGGTATCTAGGTGATACAAATTGGTATCTGACCATCTTCACTCTATTTCGCAGATGGTTAGAACTAGAGCAACAACCGCGCCAACACCAGCACCGGCGGAACAGGGTGCGTCTGAGCCAGCCACTGGGGTTGTAGCTAGAGGAAGAGTAGCGGCAAGAGGCCGTGGTCGAGGTCGTGGGAGGACGTCCTCTAGAGGAAGAGGACGAGCACCTAGCCCATCTGATACTAGGGCGGTGACTCCTCCACCGACTGAAGAAGTAATAAGAGAAGGGGAGGATGGGGAAAATGAACAAGTGCAGAATGAGGGATTGCCACCCCAACCTACCCCAGAGATGATCAATCAGGTTCTCGCCTATCTTAGTGGGTTGTCTGATCAGGTTTAGGCACCCCCAGTGTTTTATGCACCAGCACCTCAGGCTCCGGAAGTACAACATGCGGCTACTGCGGCTCCCCGCATGGATGTTCCATTGAAAATAGGCACGTTTCCTCGTCTGACTACAGGGCCTATAATGACAAATGATCAGCATGAACTTTTCAGTAAGTTCTTTAAATTGAAACCCCCAGTCTTCAAGGGTGCTGAATCTGAGGATGCTTACGATTTTCTGGTTGACTGTCATGAGCTACTACACAAGATGGGTATAGTAGAACGGTTTGGTGTTGAGTTCGTGAGTTATCAGTTTCAAGGGAACGCCAAAATGTGGTGGCGGTCACATGTTGAGTGTCAACCAACAGAGGCTTTGGTGTTGAGTTCGTGAGTTATCAGTTTCAAGGGAACGGCAAAATGTGGTGGCGGTCACATGTTGAGTGTCAACCAACAGAGGCACCACCTATGACTTGGGCCTCATTCTCTAGTTTGTTTATGGAGAAGTATATCCCCCGGACTTTGAGGGATAGGAAAAGGGATGAGTTCTTGAGCCTAGAGCAAGGTAGGATGTCGGTCAATGCATATGAGGCTAAGTTTCGTGCACTATCAAGGTATGCCACCCAATTTTGTTTCAGTCCACAAGAGCGGATTCATCGTTTTGTGAAGGGGTTCAGGTCAGAGTTGCGGATTTCAGCCTTACAGGTAGCGTCTACAGCGAAATCTTTTCAAGAAGCGGTAGACTTCGTGATGGAGGTGGAAGGAGTGAATCCATATGAATTCACCATGGCATCGACATCAAAGAGGTTTCGAAAGGGAGGTGAGTTTAATGGTTCTTACTCGAGAGGACAGGGTTTCGGAGGTTACTCAGTTCGACCCATTCAGTCTTCACTACAGACCGTAGTTGGGGGTCCATCTCAGACCGGTCAACACTTCTCTGAGAGACCCATGCTTGACTCTAGAGAGTGTTATGGATGTGGGGAGACTGGACATATTAGGAGGAATTGTCCCAAACAGAGTTATAGACCCCCAATAGCTAAAGGTAGAGGTGGTCATGGTAGAGGCCGTTATTCTGGAGGACGTGGTGGTCGAGGTAATGGTGGTCACCAAAACGGCCGGGGTGATGGGCAAACTGGAGCCACTATATCACAACATGGTAGGGGCAACGGACAAACAAACGAAAGGGCCCATTGTTATGCTTTCCCTGGAAGATCGGAGGCGGAGACATCTGATGCTGTCATCACAGGTAATCTTCTGGTTTGTGATTGCATGGCTTCTGTATTGTTTGATCCTGGATCCACATTTTCTTATGTATCTTCCTCATTTGCTAATGGTCTAAATTTACATTGTGAATTACTTGATATGCCTATTCGTGTTTCTACTCCGGTGGGTGAGTCTGTGGTAGTTGAAAAGGTATATAGGTCTTGTTTGGTGAACTTTGTGGGGATCAACACTTATGTAGATTTGGTTATCTTAGAAATGGTTGACTTTGATGTAATTCTGGGTATGACTTGGCTTTTTCCGCAATTTGCGATCTTGGATTGTAATGCTAAAACAGTGACGTTAGCCAAGCCTGGGACAGATCCGTTAGTGTGGGAGGGTGACTACACTTCCAATCCGGTGCGTATCATCTCCTTTCTTCGTGCTAAGAAAATGGTTAGAAAAGGGTGTTTAGCTTTCTTGGCACATCTCAAGGATGACACTACCCAAGTACCTTCTATTGAGTCGGTTTTGGTGGTCCGTGAGTTTTTGGATGTGTTCCCTGCAGATCTTCCTGGTATGCCACCAGATAGGGATATTGACTTCTGTATTGATCTTGAACCGGGTACTCGCCCCATTTCTATACCCCCTTATAGAATGGCTCCCGCGGAGTTAAGAGAATTAAAAGCCCAACTTCAAGAGTTGTTGAGCAAAGGCTTCATTAAACCAAGTGCATCTCCTTGGGGTGCTCCGGTTTTGTTTGTGAAGAAGAAGGATAGGAGTTTTCGGATGTGCATAGACTACCGGCAGTTGAACAAGGTAACCATAAAGAACAAGTATCCTCTTCCTCGCATTGATGACTTGTTCGATCAGTTACAAGGTGCTTGTGTCTTCTCTAAAATTGACTTGAGATCCGGTTATCATCAATTGAAAATACGGGCAACGGATGTGCCAAAGACTGCTTTTGGAACTAGGTATGGGCATTACGAATTTGTAGTAATGTCTTTTGGTCTTACGAATGCCCCTGCTGCGTTCATGAGTTTGATGAACGGGATTTTTAAGCCATATTTGGATCTCTTTGTGATCGTATTTATTGATGATATACTGATATAATCTAAAAGTAAGGAGGAACATGAGGAGCATTTGAGAATGGTATTGGAAATGTTGAGGGAGAAAAAGCTTTATGCCAAGTTCTCTAAGTGTGAGTTTTGGCTAGATGCAGTGTCCTTCTTGGGGCACGTGGTTTCTAAGGATGGAGTGATGGTGGATCCTTCTAAGATTGAGACAGTGAAGAATTGGGTAAGACCTACTAATGTGTCAAAAATAAGGAGCTTTGTTGGGTTAGCTAGCTACTACCGCCGATTTGTCAAGGGATTCTCTTCTATTGCTTCCCAACTGACGAACTTGACTAAGCAAAATGTTCCATTTGTATGGTCGGATGAGTGTGAGGAAAGCTTTCAGAAGATCAAGACTCTGTTGACTACTGCACCAATTCTCACCTTGCCAGTGGAAGGTAAGAATTTCGTTGTCTATTGTGATGCATCCTATTCGGGTTTGGGTGCAGTGCTAATGCAAGAGAAGAATGTGATTGCTTATGCTTCAAGACAATTAAAAGTGCATGAACGTAACTATCCAACTCATGATTTGGAATTGGCTGCGGTAGTGTTTGCCTTAAAACAATGGAGACACTATCTATATGGGGTTAAGTGTGAAATATACACAGATCATCGTAGCCTACAATATGTTTTTACACAAAAAGATTTGAATTTGAGACAGAGGAGATGGATGGAACTACTGAAGGACTACGACATCACTATTTTGTATCATCCGGGGAAGGTGAATGTTGTAGCGGATGCTTTAAGTAGAAAGGCGGGAAGCATGGAAGTCTAGCTCACTTGCAAGCTTCTAGACGTCCATTGGCTAGAGAGGTTCAGACTCTGGCTAACGACCTTATGAGATTAGAAGTAAATGAGAAGGGAGGATTGTTGGCTTGTGTGGAGGCAAGATCTTCTTTTCTTGACAAGATTAAGGGAAAACAGTTTGATGATGAGAAACTAAGCAGAATCCAAGATAAAGTATTGCGAGGAGAGGCTAAGGAAGCACAAATCGATGAGGAAGGTGTTTTGAGAATTAAGGGAAGGGTATGTGTACCCCGCGTCGATGATTTGATCAACACTATTCTGACAGAGGCTCATAGTTCAAGGTATTCGATACATCCGGGTGCAACCAAGATGTACCGTGACCTAAAGCAACACTTTTGGTGGAGTAGAATGAAGCGAGACATTGTTGACTTTGTTGCCAAATGTCCAAATTGTCAGCAAGTAAAGTATGAACACCAGAGGCCCGGAGGAACACTTCAAAGAATGCTCATTCCTGAATGGAAGTGGGAGAGAATTGCAATGGACTTCGTGGTTGGTCTTCCAAAGACGATGGGTAAGTACGACTCTATTTGGGTGATTGTTGATAGGTTAACTAAGTCTGCTCATTTTATTCCGGTTAAGGTGACTTACAATGCAGAGAAGTTAGCCAAAATCTATATCTCAGAAATTATTCGGTTGCATGGGGTTCCACACTCCATCATATTAGATAGAGGTACGCAGTTTACTTCCAAGTTTTGGAAAACATTGCATGCGGAATTGGGTACTTGGTTGGACCTTAGTACTGCGTTCCATCCTCAGACCGATGGTCAGTCTGAGCGAACGATTCAAGTGTTGGAGGATATGCTTCGTGCATGTGTGATAGAATTTGGAGGACAATGGGATAACTTCTTACTCTTAGTAGGAGATGTAGGTCTCTCATTGGTTGGTTTGATGCATTCGAGGTTAGACCTTGGGGTACTGATCTTTTGAGGGATTCGATAGAGAAAGTGAAATCTATTCAAGAAAAGCTTCTAGCGGCGCAAAGTAGGCAAAAAGAATATGCAGATCGAAAGGTTAGAGACTTAGAGTTCATGGAGGGTGAACAAGTCTTGTTGAAAGTTTCGCCAATGAAAGGGGTGATGCGGTTTGGTAAAGAGGCAAGCTAAGCCCAAGGTACATTGGTCCCTTTGAAGTACTTAAGCGAGTAGGGGAGGTGGCTTATGAGTTAGTCTTACCTCCAGTGCTGTCCGGAGTACATCCGGTATTTCATGTGTCTATGTTGAAAAGATACCATGGGGATGGAAACTATATTATTCATTGGGATTCAGTCTTGCTTTATGAAAATTTGACTTATGAGGAGGAGCCTGTTGCAACTCTAGATAGAGAAATTCGTAAATTGAGATCAAGGGAGATTGCATCCATCAAAGTTCAATGAAAGAATCGACCAGCCGAAGAAGCCACTTGGGAGAAAGAGGCTGATATGCGAGAAAGATACCCACACCTGTTTACAGATTCAGGTACTCCTTTTCGCCCTTGTTTTCCTTCTTATGATCGTTCGGGGACGAACGATGGGTAAATTGGTATCTATTGTAACGACCTGTTTAGTCGTTTTGAGCAGCAGATTTTATTTTTGGAAAATTGGCTGAGACGACGGACCTCACGACGGACCGTCATGGGTACGACGGACCGTCGAGGGTGTCTCGTTCCAAAACACTTGGGAATTCTGAAATTTGAGTGCTGAAATCGACTCTCTGAACTCTGTGACGGACCTGCAGGACGGACCGTCACAGGCACGACGAACCGTCGTGATCCGCCGTTTCAAAACACTTCAACTCTTGAGAATTTGGTACAGGGAACGATTCTCTGAACGTCGTGACGGAAGTGCAGGACTGACCGTCGTAGGTACGACGGGCCGTCACAGACTCCTTAAGGAAATCGAGTCTCTAACGAACCTGCATGACGGACCGTCGCAGGCGCGACGGGCTGTCACAGGTTGCGTAATCCCAGTCGGAGTCGGATTTCTGGTTAAGTTTTAAAGGGGTGTTTTGGACTATTCCTGCTATTATTATATATTTCGTGGGTTTATATTAATAACTCAATTTCTTGGGGGATAAAAGAGGTAACCTTGAGTTAAATTGTGGGTTATTATTGTCATCTTTTACACTTAATTACATGTTAATTAGGGTAAAAGAAAGAGGGTTGAATAAGAAAAAGAAAAGAACAGAAAGAGAGAGAAGGAGAATCGATAGAAAAAGGGAAACGAAGAGGATAGCAAAGATCTTGAGGAATTGCTTGCTTGATCACGAAATCTTCGGTGGAGGTAGGTTATGGTTTCTCTTACGATATTCGTAGTAAACTCTTAATAGCGAATGATATGTATTGATAATATTGTAAACCCTGCTATGTGCTTAATTGTATGCTTGCATGAATGTAATTATATAATTATGATTATATAAGCATGATGAAGTTATTGAATCCCAAATCTTGCAAAATCCTAATCTCTTTGTTAATAATGAGGCCTTGGTATAAAAGAAGGCGTGATGAACTAAAACAATAGGATTGATGATGCCTTGGTAAGAAAGAAGGCTTGATGAATTGATAGAAGGAGATTAGGGGATCGGGTGTCACGAACCGACACGTAGAATTAGGGGATCGGGTGTCATGAACCGACACGTAGAATTAGGGGATCGGGTGTCACGAACCGACACGTAGAATTAGAGGATCGGGTGTCACGAACCGACACGTAGAATTAGGGAATCGGGTGTCAAAAACCGACACGTAGAATTAGGGGATCGGGTGTCACGAACCGATACGTAGAATTAAGGGATCGGGTGTCACGAACCGACACGTAGAATTAGGGGATCGGGTGTCACGAACTGACACGTAGATTTAGGGGATTGGGTGTCACGAACCGACACGTAGAATTAGGGGATCGGGTGTCACGAACCGACACGTAGATTTAGGGGATCGGAGTGTAACGTACCGACACAAGAGGATTAATGAATATGAGGGAGCGGATTGTCACGTACCGACACAAGAGGAATAAAGATAATGAATCTTGAAAGATGTTAATATACTCAATCTAATGAACATAATTCCCAAATGAGTATGGTATTGAGGCTTGAGTCATCATGTGTGAATCTTGACGGTAATTGTTAATGATATAGTACTTGTTGTTGCTACATGTTGAGTATCATAGTTGATTTTATGATATTACTTGGTATATATTGATTTCTATTTTGAGTTGGCCGATGAAATCTACTCAGTAACCATGTTTTGTACTGACCCCTACTTTTATGTTTTCTTCTTGTTTAATTGTGGAGTGCAGCAAACGTGCCGTCATCTTCGACTCAACAGTAATTCTAGCCAGTCTTCATTACTCCGGATATCAGGGTGAGCTAATGCTTCTAGCTTGGACTGGATCTTCCTCTTCATGTCTTGATGCCTTGAAGTTCCGGCATGGACTAGCTTTTATGTATTTTTAGCTTCTTAGAAACTCTTAGATTTAGTAATTTGAAGTAGATGTTCTTGTGATGATGACTTCCAGATTTTGGGGATAATAATAGTTATTGAATTGGTTTTTATTAATGAGTTTAAGTCTTCCGCATTACTTTATGTCGATATTACATTAAAATGTTAAGGTTTAGATTGGTTGGTTCGCTCACACAGGAGGGTAAGTGTGGGTGCCAGTTGCGGCCCGGATTTGGGTCGTGACATAAAGTGTTTTATATTAGTAGGATTTTAGAAAAAGGTCATACTTTAAGAGAAGATATGATGTAAATATGTATATTCTACATTAACGTAAGTATTATCGACTGTTTTCACAACTTAAATTTGTAATCTATAAATTACACTATTTTATCGTTACTACTCTCGAATGAAAAGTAATTAACTTTTGTGAAACTTATTCTTATTCAATATCCATCGATGAAATTAAGCCTAGTTATATAAAAATTTCTTGTGATTTCCTTACTTCAATTTTGAAATTTTTAAAATTTTATGACCGCTACAATAGTGATCGATGAGACTAGATAATGTTGAAGAATCCAACTTTGTAAAACTTATTTATTATGAAATATCCTTTTATCAAAAAGTGTTTTTTTTAATAACGATTTAGGTTTGGTTAATTAATTTGAAGGTTTTCTTTATAAGTATTAGACAAATAATTTGTATTCGGATAAGGTTGTAAGAGTGCTTCTCGAAAAATACTCATTTTTTACCTTTTGAAAAATAACTTTTATTATTATTATTATTCAAAAATACTTTTATTTTTCTAAAAATTTACTCAAACACTTCAACTCTAAAAAAATAAAAACTAAAACTAAAGTTAATTTTCATCACCACGTTTCCATCTCAAATTACTTAAAGTTTGATTATATATGTTCTCTATTATTCATATATATATATATATTACCACACAAGAAAATTTAATTACCGATGGATTTTATTATTTAGCGTTGTAAGTTGTTTATATAATTTATATAGTCTGTGTTACATTTAATTTAACCTAATTAAAACTGTTAAAAATAAAATAGCAAATAATAATTCCTACTAATCAGAAAAGAATAAAAAAGAAAGGGAAAATACCCAAGTACCCCCTCAACCTATGTCCGAAATCTCAGAGACACACTTATACTATACTAAGATCCTATTACCCCCTGAACTTATTTCATATGTAATTTTCTACCCCTTTTTAGCCTACGTGGCACTAGTTCGAAAAAAAAATCAATCATCGTTGGGCCCACAAGATAGTGCCACGTAAGCTAAAAAGGAGTAAAAAATTATTAATAAAATAAGGGTAATAGGACCTTAAAATAGTATAAGTGTGTCTCTGAGATTTCGGACATAGGTTGAGGGGGTACTTGGGCATTATCACAAAAAAAAACGAATTCATGCAAATTCACAATAAAATAAAGCTACGCAGCCGCAATTGCAAAAAAATAAAAAGTTGAAAAATGTAATTAAGTCAAAATGCATTGTTCTTTTTATTTTTAATCAATAATTTTAAATTCAAATTTTAAAAATGAAAAAGTTTCTTTAAGTAAAAACGTTTTTTTAAATGAGCCTTAAATTTAAATTAATCAAATTTTAACATAATTATACAAAAAGATAAATTGAAAAGTCAAAAGACGGGGGCAGCTATCGATCAATTGGATGAAGAATATTGAAACTTTAGAAATTTGGACGGGGATGGTAACTATAGTGAAAATTATGTTTAAGTTGTAAATTGTGACGTTGCGATAAATATTACGTTATTTTCAATAAGAAATTTTAACTTTGAGTAAAAAGAACATAAAAATAACCTTTTGTAAAACACATTTTTAGTTTAAAAATGGCATTTTACTATATAGAATTGAATTAATTAAAACTTAAAATAGATATCAGACTTCGAACTGAAAAAACGATAACGAGACTTAGGAACGACATAACGTATCAATTACATGTTAGTGGCCATTTTTTTTTGTTCTTTTGTCACATTGATTGGAATTGATTTTTTGTCTGTTAAATATAATTTTTTAAAGTTTTCTTTCAAGTAGGCCCTATAATTTAAAATTATTTTCCCCCTATATTTGTTGAAAAGAATGTTTAGTATATATTGTTGTTAAATCAATCAAATTACCAACATTTCAATTACAAAAATTATTATGATAGCTTATTTGAAACATTACATCCAATATTCAAAAGACTCATAAATCATAATAATAAAAGATATTTTTGCCATATCAATCTATGTATTAAATTTGGACATGTATAATATTGTAGGATGTGATTATAAACTATATTATCTTAATATTTTTGTCAACTCAGTTTTAACAAATAAAAAAAAATGTTGTAAAGTAATGTAGACTTCAATTTTGTGTTTAAACAAAAAAATCCAAGTCACTCTATAAATAATTAACTGTAGTAAAAAAATATTTATTTTCATTTTAAATGGGAATTTCATATGGTTCACAAATGCATATATGAAATAATTCAAAAATATTAGTGAAGGAAATGGACATCTAGTCATCTAGTATGATTTGCACACGGACTTAAGTAACAACTTCTTAATTAATTATTTTTTTTTAATTTTTTTTTTTGAAAAATCGTCTAAGGTTTTTTTTATTTTTTCTTTATCTTTCTTGCATGTAATGTTTCTATTTCAAATTGCGATAAATTTGACAATCAACTGTTAAAATCAATGTAAACTGAAAAATAAATAATATTCAAATATCGATAGGAATTTTCATATCATAATCAATAATGCAGTCAGTAATTAATTATCGATGATTAAATCTCTCGTATTAAATACAGAACCAATAATCAATAATTGGTTAGTATCACAATATACAGATATATTCTACAATAAAGTAAATAAAGAACTGAAGAATTAATACCTCAGATGGTCACTCAACTATGCACTCTTCTCTCAGAAAGTCACTCAACTTTCAATTTTTACTCAAAAGTCATTCAACTATGCACTTCTTTCTCAGAAAGTCACTCAACTTTGAATTTTAACTCAAAAGTCACTCAACTATCCACTCTTTCCTTAAAAAGTCACTCAATCTATTAAATTATTTTTTAATTAAAATTTATTGATATTAATTATTTATATAACAAACCAAAAATTTTTAAAAAATAAATTAAATCATTTAGTGATCCACCCACCTAACCCGACCCATTAAAAAATATGATATGACCCATTTTATTTTATCTTTAATCCTAAATTAATCCCTCTCTTTAAACCTTGAATTAGGATTAAACACAAAATAAAATGGGTCATATGATGTTTTTTAATGGGTCGAGTTACGTGGGTGGATCACTAATTGGTTTAAATGGTATTTTTATTTTTAAATTTTTTTGATTTGTTATATAAATAATTAATATCAACAAATTTTAGTTAAAAAACAATTTAATAGATTGAGTGACTTTCTGAGGAAAGAGTGGATAGTTGAGTGACTTTTGAGTTAAAATTTAAAGTTGAGTGACTTTTTGAGAAAGAAGTGCATAGTTAAGTGACTTTTGAGTGAAAATTGAAAGTTGAGTGACTTTCTGAAAGAAGAGTGCACCGTTGGACAATATTCTACTCACGAATTTACAACTCAAATTTTCATGTGCAAATATGGTATAGCAACCATACTTTTGTTTATATGCATCAGAAAATATTCTATACACGAACAACCGCCTTATATTCCTTTCCATATAATTCAGTATTTATTTTAACCGTTCGTATTCAACTTTTTATTTTTTTAGCACAATTAAATTTTTGAAGGAAGTGAAAAACAAGTAATCTATTATGGGTTAATATGGATATTTATATTTTACTTATTTTGATCAAATTTATAGACTCTTAAAATAGCTAGAAACTCGTATTTACCCATTAAAATATGAGAGACCAAGTCATTAAATATGAGTAAAATGGACTCATTTCATTAATATAGGTTGAAATTGTCACTGCTAACTCTCTTATTTATATATATATATATATATATATATATATATATATATATATATATATATATATATATATATATATATATATATATTATTTTTCTCCTTTGTTAATATAGATCGATTGACAGAACAATGTTAAATTTTTGTGTATTTCTCGTTTGTCTTCATACTCATAGTTTTGGAGATTTGCTTTAATAGTTTCCGCATAATACCTACTTATTTCGCTCCTAACATTCAACTCATTAGATTGTTCCTTAGAATACCAGCATTGGCTGCTACATTTTTTTGGCTTTCATCACTCACTACCATTGAATAAACATGATTAATTGCTGGTGTTGGACTCATCATCAATATTTGTATTCTTGTCTGAATGTAGGATTCATTCAAGCCTATTAAGAATTGAAACAACTTCAACTGCTGCAGATGCAACACATACTCCTTTGACTTAGCACAACTACATGTGGGAGCTAGTACAAGAGCTTCAAACTCTTCCTACAATTTTTTTAGCACAACAACTTGATAGAAGTAAAGACTAAGAGCCTGTTTGGCTCAGCTTAAAAGCTGGTCAAACTGACTTAAAAGCTGGTTTTTGACTTATTTAGCTGTTTGGTAATACTCAAAACAGCTTATTTTAAGTTTAAAAAAACTTATTTTAAGCCAAAAGTTAAAAGCTGGGGTAGGGGTGCTTTTTTTTTTTTAGCTTATAAACTGTTTTAAGTTGACCACATTTTTATCTTTTTGTGCTTAATATTTTTATACAATCTCCAAATTACCCATATAACCCTAACATTTCTTTCTTCCATTTTTCCCTTTTCACGTTTGACATAACAACTTCAGCACTTTTATCCAAACGCATAACTGCTTATTTTAAAAATAAGTTTCGGCACTTTTAAAAATACTTTTTTAAAGCTGCTTTTATTAAGCCCATCCAAACGGGCCCTAAGTTGTCCTTTCTATATTGAGATATATTAGGTGACACCAACACTACTTTAGTTTTAAGAAGGGCACATATGAGAAAAATAGACTAGACCAAACCTTCGTATGTTCAGCGGAGAGGATAATATGACCTTAGTTTAGTTAAAATGTGTTTCTAAAATTTCAATCATAGTTTAAAAAATACTAATGTCTTATCTGATTGATATATAATTTTCACCATCAGTTTAATCAAAGCATTAATTAGTTACTTGGAACACATTAGTTTAAAGGTTGTATTATTTGTTTTTATAAAAACTAACAGGTGATTATCTGGTCAAATATTATGAAAATTAACACTTCATCTGTCTAATTTTATGTAACACTTTTTTTTTTTTTTTGGTCTATTCCAAAAGAGATGTCACTTTACTATAACTAAAAATAGTTCGACTTTAAATTTTTTGTTTTACCTTTCATGAAATAAATCTCAGCTACACAAAAATCTAACGGTTATTTTCGATCATAAGTTTCAAAAGTACTCTTTTTTCTTAAATGTTATGTCTAATCAAAGGATGTCACATAAGAAGGAACAGAAGAACTACTATTTCTATTTTATTTTATTTTCATGAACAATGATTTATTCATGATAAACATTAAAGCCCAACTAAATCAGATATTACGAACTAAAAAGTTATACATAAAATTCTCATTGCATAGCTTAAAAACCATAAATTTAGCATTTTATAGTCTAAAATTTAATACCAAATCCTAAAGATTTGCAAAAATAAACTACTATTCTAATTCAACACTTTCTAATCATATCTTATCCTGCAACACCAAACAAGTACACTATGATTAACACAACAAATACTACTTAATCATCGGAGTCGGCTATTTGAATCCTCAATATTATATTTTTACTCCAATTAGATATATTCATTCATTGTTCGACTGATAACAATAAAAATTTACCTAGTGTAATCTCAGAAATAGAGTTCAGACAGGTTAGAGCGTATGCAAACATTATCCTTACTTCAAGGTTAAGAGAAATTGTTACCAACAGGCCCTCGGCCCAATGAAAAACCGCGCAAAACAATACAAAAAACAAAATATAGTAACAAAACAATACAATAGTCAAGCTATGAGAAATCAACATATACTAATAAAAATCGAAGAACCACACAATACCTTTTAAACAAAAAATTAGATAGTAAAAGTAGCTTTTTCATGTCTTATAACATCAACAACTCAAAAATAAAATCCAAATAAAGCAACCCGACCCGAAAACCCAAAAAAACCCACATACCCGGATCCATCAAAATCAGATCGAATCGGATCAATCCGAAGCCTTCATCTTCTCCACCCGCTTATTCAGCTGTTCAACTTTCACAACAAGGCCAGTAACAGAGTATAATAACCAATAGAACACCAGCGCACAGGCGATTAGAAGCGCATTACGCTGCGATTTCATGATTGATTTCTGATGACGAAGGTACTCCGATGGAGAACACGATTCGGATTCACAAGTGGGTCGGGTCTCGTATTTCCAGTAGATATCCATTAAGAGAAAGAGGCAAAAGGGAACAATGGAGAGAAATGGCTTGAGGAGATTCCGGGTCACGGAAATTAGCCCTTTTCGAAGCGGGTTAAGACCCGGAACCGTTAATAGAAGCAGCATGATGGCTTCGGCTCCGGCGGCGTAGCCGAGAACAACCCATTCCAACGCCATTGATGTGGAAGAGAACTGTGAGATCAAAATGGAAAGTGATGAATTGATGAATTTGGAAGGTGGAAATTTTTTGATGTGAAGGAATAAGTAATGGGCTTTAAGTTGGACTGGGCTAGGCCCAATGGACTTAAAAAGTCTTTCTCAGAATGGCCCAATATAATTTCCGGGGTAACCGTGTAACTTCATATTTACGAGCACATGATTCTAGAAAAAAGTGTATGTTGCGTATTATGGTAGAAGGTTAGTATTAGGGGTACAGTGTTGTCTTGCCTTGCGAGGATTTAGGCTTGTTAGTGTGTGTCGATTGTACTAGTTGTTTACACTCACAATTCTGATTGTATGTCGTTTATTGTGTTTTGATATTGCTCTTTCTCGTAGACTTTATATTGTTTTTCTTATTAATTACTTGCTTGGTTTGATGCACGTGAGCTGAGGGTTTTTTGAAGACAATTTTCCTATCCCCACGAGGTAATAATAATGTCTATTTACACTTTATTCTTACCAGACGCTATTTAGTGAGATTTCACTAGATATATATATATTTTTTTTGCTATTGGAGAATCTAATAAAGGGTAATTTGCACTTTTGATCCTACTTTATATTGGTTTTTAATTTTTGTTCCTCAAGACAAATAGTTATTTTACGAGGCACAAATTTATTTTCTCGCATTATAATATACCATAAGTTAATCATAATATACCATAAATTATGTCTTACGTCCTAAAAGAATTTATGTCTTTTTAGTATTAATTCAATGGCTTAGGGCAAAAAGGAAACAATAGAAATCATTCTGAAAAACAAAAGTATAATTTTTCACTAATTATATAGAAAAAATATCCAAGTACCCCCTCAATCTATGCCCAAAATCCCAGAGACACACTTATACTATACTAAGGTTCTATTACCTCCTGAACTTATTTTATAAGTAATTTTCTACCCCTTTTTTGCCTACGTGGCACTAGTTTGAAAAAAAAAGTCAACCATCGTTGGACCCACAAGATAGTGCCACGTGGGCCGAAAAGGGGTAAAAAATTATTGATAAAATAAGTTCAGAGGGGTAATAGGACCTTAGTATAGTATAAGTGTGTCTCTGGAATTTCGGACATAAGTTGAGGGGGTACTTGGACATTATCCTAATTATATATGTAAACATACTAAATCTAGAATTCAAATAGTAATGCTTGATATTCAAATACTCATAAATTTAAAAACTTGAAATTTTGACTTCGTCTAACATGTTCGTAGTGTCTTTTTTTAAAAAAAAAAACTTCAGTGCGCCTTTGAATGCTTGCTGAATTTGTCCAAGAATAAAAATGATGACTTTTTTTCTACCTATACATGATTGATGTAAAAGCCATTTCTATATATGTATGCATTTTGTTTTTGCCATTAATTTCATGATTTAATTCTTGGTCTATAAGTTTTGGAAAAAAGTTTCATGAACATGCATACAATTAAAGGGAGAATATACAAGAGTGATTCATTATATTCCCTTCACCTTTATATGTGACATGATAAAAGAATATTAAATCACTTTATTCAAAAGATACTAACATGTCGTCCACTAATATTATCAATCATCGTATGTGTTATTTACTAGTAGATGAAAATATAATTACAATCATAAAGTAGATTATTATTTAGCCAGAATAAAAAATATTTTGCCCGTTAAATAATCAACTATATTTTTTTTGATTAATTCGAACTTGTCTAGATTTTATAATTTTTGTGGTCCAATATTTTATTGGAGACAAATAAGATGACCTCTTTAGTTTGCTATACATTTTTAGCACTTCCAAAGTAGGGTAATAGTAATATTATTGGAGAAATTCAAGCCACATTATGTTCCTTTTAGAAGGCTCATTTATGCAAATTTATACATACATTGGGATGAATGGACTTAAAAGTAAGTAATTGGTAATATATCAAAATAAAGTTTTGGGAAAATGCAAAAGTTACCTTTTAAATTTGTCCCAAACAAAGTCAATTATTTTTTTTTAGAAAATAAGTAAAAGAATTAATTTAAGCTAGTTGATGACAAGGAAACCTACCTCATGTTCAGGGGCGAAGCTAGAGGTATCCAAGGGGTTTATTCGAATTTCTTTGGTAAAAAATTACACTCCCTCTCTCTATATATATATATATAAAGTGTTTTTAAAAATATTTATGTTTGTATATTGATTTTGAACCTTTTGAATGTAAGATTAGACTCTAATCATTAGAGCGTAGTTTAGTGGTTGAGGAGTTCATAATTCTCCTTCCAGAATCAAATTTTAAGCACTACATTTATTTTCTCAAACTCTCTTAATGAAAAATCTAGGATCCGTCATTGCTCATATTATTACTTCCTCCTCATTTTATGCGTTTTAGCTCCTTTTCACGATATTTTTTTTAACATCAAAGATATAGTTAAAAACAATTATTATTTTTCGAGCCACGGTTAAAAAGGAACAAAGTAAGTGCTTAAATAACAAAATGCAACATTCACATATGTTTTATATCCAATTAGAACAACATTCACAAAAAGCAAAAGCAAATTTCTTTACATCAAAGTGAAGAGTGGAATCTTAGGCTTTTACTTTTATTTTCTTTTTCATTTTTTCATTTTATTTTTTGATATTACACATTGCTAAAAGCTCATCTTCACTTGGAAATCTCCTTTTCAATGAAAAATAATATAAAATAAATCTCTTCCTAAAAAGACTAAAAATACATAAAAAGAAAAGAGAAGGACAAGTTGATGTAAACCATGAAGTAAAAGGCCAGCAAAAGCATATCAAATTTGTAGAATTCATTTACAATTTATTATTTACCTGCAAAAAAAACAATTATTTACAATTTTATTAGTAAGTGAAAAAAAAAGATATAAAAATGAGGGTAAGAAAGTAATTAAATTTACCATTTCTTCCACATATTCTTCTCATGAAAGTTAAGAAAATGATGAGAATAGCAACCCCAGCTAATAATCCAATGATAAGTGCAAATGTCTTCTCACTTTCACTATGGGAATCTGCTAATAATTAAATTAATTAGAGAGATTAAAATATAATTCATATTATGAACCTTAAACTATATATATATATACATACATATATATATATATATATATATATATATATATATATATGAGAATAAATGTGAATGTTCCTATATAGCAAAAAATGTGAATATTCCTACCACCAAAGTTTGTGTTGGAGTGGTTAACATATACTCATCCGAATCTTTAACTAAATATATCAGATTTAAGCTTTGAAATGAAACACTTTATTCCAAAGATAATCATCTCGATGAGAATCGGAATTATTAGGTCTTAGAAGAGGTAAAAATACAAAAAAAAATATGAATATTCCACTCAACGTACACTCATATAACAAATTAACATAGATCAGTTCTCAATGTTTATTAAAGTGAAAATGCATAATTACTCGACTATGGTTAGTTAATTGATATGGAAATTTGTATGTATGAAAGACACGCATCTTTTATTTACGGATTTAATGTGAACACTGAAAGCTGATAAATTCTTTACATCAACGAAATGCAACTTAACCTAAAAGTCATAATATAATGTACTTATCATGATTGATTAGATTTAGCATAAAGATGGGCTCCCTTACTTGTATAATGTATACCTAGCATAACATTTTCCCAAAAACATATCACCCTAAACACCACCACCACCACCACACTCTTTTTTTCAACCGTCCGATCACCTCCGATAAATACTAGAAGCTGATAATTCTTTACATCGTCGAGACATAATTTAACCTAAAAATAATATTTTCAAAAATGTACTTACCATGATGATTAGGTTTAGCATAGAGATGACCTCCCTTAGTTGTATACCTAGCATAACATTTTCCCAAAAACATATCACCATAAACACCACCACCACACTCTCTTTTCAACCGTCCGATCGCCTCGGATAAACAATCTTGACATTGGGCCATACTCAAATCACCCACACATTGGGCCATACCTTGAACATCCTCCGACCCGCCAACCCGATAAAGCCCATTACCGCCCATTAAACCTCCCAAAACAGCATCCCTTCGGCCCATTTCATCTAAATCAAACCCATTAGAAGGCCCACATTTCTTCATCACCACATTTTTATCCTCTAAGCCCAAAAAGGAAAAGTTATCGTACTTCACGAAACACCCTTGTAATTGTAGAACTCCGCCACATGTCTGTGGGCACAGCTCGGTGAGTTGACTCACCGAGCGTGCTAGACATGTGGCGCAATCAGGCATGGACAAATCACCTCGGCATTGATATATACCGTTGATCATGTCTTGTTGCGTGGACCCCACTATACTATACTTGTTGTAAGATGAGTAAGTTGCTGAGTTGACTAAGGAAGTGAGTAGTGAGTTGAGATTCGACCCATAAGGTGAATCGGCTGAATATTTTATTTGTGAGCAACCACCGTAAATAAAACCATCAACTGATGAATCAGAGTAAATTAGAGGAAAGAAGAAAGAAATGAAAATGTACATGAAAATGAGAAGTAAATGGAAGATTTTAGCCATTTTTCTCTCTATAGCTATGAATAGAGAGTTTGAGATATGGTTACTTCAAAGAGTATTTATGGGGGGGAAAATTGACTTCTTTATTTTTATATTATGTTTTACTTTATGAATATGTTTTAATTCTTATATGACATGCAAAAAAGTTAAAGGGGAGGAAATGTAAATAGCAAAAAGTTATGGGCCAGACTAATCCATTCTTTTAAATTGATAGCCTTTTTGTATAAAACTAAATAATATTTCAAAAAAGCATACGTAAAGAGAAAGCAACTTTACTTGATTAAGTAAAAGTTGTGCCTTTTTAGTATTTATACCATTAAAATTTGAGCTATACAATACACTTACTAAACTATTATATAAACGATTAGTCCTTTTACAAATTTGTTAATAATTTTGTATCGATTTCTGTTAGAATCAAGTTTTTATCATCATGATATAAGTTATAGCTGATAGTAAAAACACAACATTATTTCTTAACTAAATTCACCAAGTTACTGTCATGTTTGATCACGACTCGATCGTGGGCCTTGGCATACGCAGGATGTTAATATTACTCAATAATGTCCCTCCCGACACATGCGACAAGCATAATGTCATAACAAGTTCTTATTTTCATATGTAAAGATCTAAAAATACTACCATGCAAAATTATACTATTTATATAAGAAATCTCCTTTAAATTTTTTGAATATCTATTTTTTATATATATTTTTAATTTTTTATTGAAATTATGATTCCGACACTGTTGCGACGTCAGTGAATTATTAAACAAATGAATTGGAAACTAAAAATTGGGATTTAACTTCTTTTGATGCATGATTAAATGTGTACGTACGATGTGCATTACGTAACATGAGAAAGTGCCTCAACCATTTACCATAACAGTAAAAGTACTTGTAATATTAGCTTACTTCATTTTGGTACATGACATTTGAAAATTATTTTAATTCTAAAAATAATATATATATATATATAGAGAGAGAGAGATTTTGGATATTGAAAAGTGGGAGTAAAAATAACATATCTATATTACCACTATATCGCAAGTTCCATATCATAACTATTCATTATTCTATTCAATTATTTGTTTGAAATATCATATTTTTACGAGTTTTTTCATTTTTTAAATTTATATATTTAAATTATCACTTTTTTCATGATTTTCATATCTCAATTATCCATTATTCAATTTAATTACCTATCTAAAATATCACCTTTTTGCGAATTTCATACTTCAACTATTTATTTTTTTATTTACGTATATAAAATATCACTTTGACACAGGTTTGTTACCTAAACTATTTATTATTCTATTTAATAACCTAAAGTGTCATTTTCTTTTTGCGAGTATCATATCTCAACTATATGATGTTTTATTTATCTAACTAAACTATCATCGTTTCGTGAGTGTTTTTATTTTTTGGGTATCACTCCAAAATTAGGCTGTTTTCCATTTCCAAATGGTAGTGCATATGTGATTGGCACCCTTTAAAACATAGCCAGGTTTTTGAGAAACTGTTTTAAGTTTAATCACTTCAAATTCATGTTTGAAGAAACAATTAGTTTTTAACTTTTTTCTTTTTGTACTTTTGAGTATTTTTTAAATGGGAAATTATATATAATAGCAAACTAATAACCTAAATTAAATGGAATAGCTAGGGTTTGATTTAATTGTGCTTCATAGCAAACATTAGCTAAAATTTGCCACCGTCTTTCTCCCAAAAATCTCGCTTGCCACTCTCCACTCTCGCTCGCCTCTCTCGCTTTATACACAGAAGTGTATAATTCTATTTCTGTTTTGTATAAAGCGCGAGAAAATTGTATATACACATGCAAAAATGTATATCTTCGTGTTATACACTTAATTATACAATTTACAAACATTTTACTTCAAATATTGCAGAGAAAAAGGCCAATGAATTATACAATTGCGAATTATACAATTGCAGTGAAATACAATTTTCTCTAGCTTTATACAACAGAAGTGTGTATATTGTGTTTCTGTTTTTGTATAAAGCGAGAAAAACATATATCTTCTTGCTATACATTTATAATTATGCAATATACATACATTTTAATTTGATTCAACTGTATGCAAAATAAATTATACAATTGCAGCGAAATAGACCAGCAAATTATACAATTTAGGCCAGCGAATTATATAATTTAGACCATCGAATTATACAATTGTATATGTATAGCAAATTATACAGTTTTATGTTTGCTATGGAGCGCAATTATGCAAAGTTTACTATAGCATACAAATATGAATTTTTTGTATGTTATATATGAAAGTTGCCCTTCTTTAAACTACAATGCCACAAATAGAATTATCCATATGAATTAGTTGATACATGTACTTTGAAATTTGACGGGTTAAACCGACCTGTTATGTAGGCCAGGATACATCAAGCCCAATAGAGCCATCACTAATTTTTATTCTTTTATATAAAATATCTCATAATTCAAAATAAAGCCAGAACACCAAAAACTTACAAACATAAAAAAAATTTAAAAATTAATTAATATGATAATTTAATTAATTCCTAGTAAATATATAATGTAATTTGCACGCATAAGTTGATTTGCATACCAATATAATTAAAAAAAAAATACCATGTACGTTAATTTGAAGTATGCCACAACTTTTATACGAACTTTAATCGATATATGTATTACGATATATGAATACAATCAACTCGTGTCAGATCCTTTAAAAATAATATATTTTAAATTACATGCATACATAATATTTTAAAAAATTTGGACAATATTCCTACATCATCGATTCAGGTGCGTATCAAAATTTAATACAAAGGCTATATATCAAAAAGTTGTTAGAGAGAAAGAAAAGAAAAATTGAAGCAAAATGAATATGAAATTATATCGTAGCCCTCTTAGATATTTATACTATGACATTATTGACTTTGGTGTTCTTGTGTTGAATCATAAATTCATTCAATTAAAGGAGATGATATATTTTATTTGGTGAACTTAATTATCAACTAGACCAATGAAAATTATCCAAACACTTAATTAAAAATTGATGAACTTAATTATCAAATAAACAAATGAAAATTAATCAAACACTTCATTAAAAGTTAAAAGATGTTTTGATTAGACTAGAATTTCTTTCAAAAATCCAAATAGAATATTTTAATAAATTTCAGAGATTAACTATGTATGAAACGTAAGTTATCCTTTCTAGAATGGCATGAGGAAAAAAAAAGGTTTACATTACTTTGATAAATAATATTGAGTCAAATCAAAAGGAGGAAAGGAAAATAAAAACTATTTAATTAAGGAGAATAAATGGAACACCCACCTTAAAAATTGAGCATAATATCTTAATCAATATTACGAGAACCCTACAAGTTGAGCATAATTATTACTTTATTACGAGAGAATGGTATAAAATAATAAACTGTAAATTCAAATTAAATGTTATAGATATATAGTTTTTTATTTGTAATTCACAATAAACATTTCATATTTTTTTGTCATTTCATGTTATAGATATATAGTTTTTTATTTGTAATTCACAATAAACATTTCATGTTTTTTGTCATTTTATTTGTATATTGAAATATACAAATGCAAGACCCATTTGTATATCGACGTATACAAATGCAGAATCTATTTGTATATCGAAATATATAAATGCAGGACCCATTTGTATACCAAAATATACAAATGCATTACCATTTTTATACATAAATATACAAATGCAGAACCCATTTGTGTACCGAAACATACAAATGCAGGACCTATTTGTATACCAAAAATTTACAAATACAGGACCCATTTGTATATCAAAATATACAAATAGACCCATACATATATATATATATATATGTATGTATGTATACTGAAATATGAAGATTAAATAGTCATAGAAAACATAAAGTTTGGTATGAATCACAATTATACGATTATAGCTATATCATATAAATATAATTTTTATATTTACTATACGTGAAAGTAGGCATATCAACATAAATATAATGCTTATTATATTTATATTTGGACAATATCTATTATGCAAAACAATGTTTATGTTTATATCGGAAATGTTTCGAAATAATTATAATTTCTAAATAATATTTATATTGGACAATATTTTAATAAAATCATGTTTGTTATTTTTATATTGGACATATTTTCTTCAAAACTCGATTTCATACATCATAATATCGGACATAATTTCTTCAAAACTCGATTTCATATATCATAATATCCCAAAAAGGAAGAATAAGATGGTTTAAGGTGGTTCTTCAAGATAGATTAGTTAGGGTTGCTAATTGTTTATTTGACTTTAATTTCCCATGATTTTTGAAAATTAAAAATTATGTCATAGGTCAGATCGAATCGATATTGATATCGTTAATTATTTTATGTGGTATTTTTGCTCTTGTTTGGAAATTCCACGTCATCCTAAAGCATCAAATATTCTGTTCCCAATAATGTTGCTTAAAATAATCACAATTAAACAAGAAAAGGGACATAATTGATCTTCTCTTGGTGATATACACACACATATTTGAGTCATTTTTTGAATAATTTGATATTATACAAATATCACTTGCTTTACTTTACTATTAATAATCAAAGACAAACAAATCATTGAATAAGACAATTATATAACTCATGTTTTAAATATAATCAATTTAATTTGGAGATTCCATTTCTTGAATTGGTACAATGTCTTACTTAAGATCATAGTAAGTGGAGTAATTTAATTCTCATTTACCTCACAAAGCTATAATACGAGTAATATTATAATCAGTGAAATTTCATAAATAAATTTTTTTAAAAAAATTATATTTTAGAAAAAAGGAAAAAAATAATCTAAGAGTTGCTCTTTTAATTTGGTAGGCATGTAAAGAAATACTTCGAAAGTTCTTGAGCTGGTTTGAATTTTTTTTTTTTTAATTTAGATATTTGAAAAAGTCATAGTTCAATTGAGCACTTGAATGCATGATGAAATATTCTTATCAGACACTTTCCGATTGAAATTTTGAAAAAAATCTTTACATATTACTGAGGGTGTGTTATGAAAATAATATTATCCTTTTAAAGTTATACTCCATATTATCTAGGGAGATTTGAAAACTCAGCTCTAGCTCATTCGAGACATCTAAAATTGCTGAACTAAAATAGCTTATTAAATTAAAAGAATCTAAAATATATTATTTAATTACTTCGTGTATCATATTACACACTAGAGTTCAAATACCTAAATAAACTATTTAGATAAATTAGTTGTATTTGGTACATATTCCTTCTCTTTTGGCATATGTTTGTCCTTTAAAATTCAAAAAATTATTTGAGGGTGGTGGTGATGGTGGACAATATCTTTTTTGTGTGGCTTTTCACGTGGTACTTGACAATTGCTTTTAGATTTGATTAAATTTGAATTTATGTATTATAGGATCTATCTTTAGTGATAAGCAATTAAGCATAAATAAGATAATTAATTCACGATAATAATTTAATTATCATTGTCTATAACTTTTTAGATATTATTTCACTATAAAAAAAATAACTTTTATCACGGCAAATAAATATTGATATTAATAAAGAGTGATAAAGTCTTTACCGACATTAGTTAAGTGTCATTAGAACCAATATCACTAAAGACTTTAGAGACATATACAAAAAGTGTTACTTGTCCTAAAAATACATATTTCGCGGTAATTAATTTCATCATTTTTTATGTTGTGTTAACACTCTTTGTAAATGTCTTAAAGCCCTACAACGACATTAGATCTAATGATCTACGTGAATTAACTAATGTTGGTAACAATCTTTTTTAATGTGCATATATGTTGCTGCTAAAAATTGTTCTATTGTGGTGAATAGTTCTAACATTACAACAAAAACAACTTTTAGCGGTATTAAATATTGACATTAATAAAAAGTGCTAAAGTCTTTACCGACATTAGTTAAGTGCTATTAGAATCAATGTCGCTAAAGGTTTCAGGAACATATATAAAGAGTGACAATTACTGCTAAAAATACATATTTAGTGACAATTAAGAACTAATTGCTGCTAATAATCATTTTTGTTGTAGCGTAATAGTAATTTTTTTGCATTTTAAGAACCCAAACATTAAACTTTTAATTAAAAATTAGTAAATATCCCACCAAAACATCGTACATATGCATGTGCTTAGCTTTTTTTTTTATTTATAAATATGGATACCAAATAACTAGGTTATAATTTGTACTCTCTCTTGTATTTTTCTTTTAAAATTCATTTTTTGGAGGAAAAAAATGGCAAAATCCCATGAAATTGAGCACCCAATTAAGGCATTTGGATGGGCAGCTAGAGACACTTCTGGTGTTCTTTCTCCTTTCAACTTCTCAAGAAGGTATGAATTTCGGTATTCATAGTTTTATAATAGAATAATTTGTTAAATTATGAGAGAAATATCAAAATCTGGTGAAATATCTCTGTACACCTATAATATTTTTGACATGTCTCAAGCTTTAAAAAATTCTCCATAAATTTTACAATTAAGTATTTTTCGTAAG
This sequence comes from Solanum lycopersicum, assembly GCF_036512215.1. NCBI lineage: Eukaryota > Viridiplantae > Streptophyta > Magnoliopsida > Solanales > Solanaceae > Solanum > Solanum lycopersicum. The sequence continues at coordinate 4,611,483 of NC_090810.1, read as the reverse complement.
ATTTTCAACTATCAGTGCATCAAACTTTATTTTTTCTTTTGACAAACTTAAAAAATTGTTCAAGGATCCATCATTACATTTAAAAGTTTCTAACCTTGTACATATGTATAACAATGGTAAGTGGTAGTCCTACTCGATTTGCACGTATCTTGATTAATGTATTTATTTATGTTTTACTGAATATATGTAATAACAATAATAATTCACTCTATTTATGCACATCTTAATTAATTTATACGCTAAGATATTTATTACTTATCATCGTCACAAGTACTAGTTATTTACTCCTTTCTACGGATGAGAAGAAATTATTTAATGTTTTTATTTTATTGGATGTAGGGCTACTGGTGAGAATGATGTACAATTCAAAGTGTTGTATTGTGGAATTTGTCACACAGATCTACATATGCTCAAGAATGAATGGGATAATTCCAAGTACCCTATTGTGCCAGGGTAAATTCATTATTTTAAAAGTATTTAAATTATGCAAAATTAACTAGGGTAACTAAGAAAATAAAAATATTTTATTAAATCTGTATTGGAGTTTTTGTGTTTGGTTTGTGCAGCTATTGAACCTCTATTATAACAACATATCACATGTAATTTCACAGGCACGAGATCGTGGGCGTAGTAACCGAGGTCGGTAGCAAGGTAAAAAAAGTGAAGGTGGGGGACAATGTAGGTGTTGGAGTCATAGTAGGATCATGTCGAAAATGTGATAGTTGTACTAGTGACCTCGAACAATATTGTTCTAGCAGTATTAACACGTATAGTACAACTTACTATGACGGAACCACCACATACGGAGGCTACTCCGATCTCATGGTGGCCAACGAGCATTTCGTGCTCCGTTGGCCGGAGAATTTACCGATGGAAGCTGCTCCATTGTTGTGTGCTGGTATCACAACATATAGCCCATTGAAATATTTTGGGCTTGATAAGCCTGGATTGAACATTGGTGTTGTAGGCCTTGGTGGGCTGGGCCATATGGCTGTCAAATTTGCAAAGGCTTTTGGATGCAATGTGACTGTTATTAGTACTTCTATTAATAAGAAAGATGAAGCAATTAAACACCTTGGTGCTAATTCATTCTTGATTAGCCATGATCAAGAACAAATTGAGGTATTTTTCCTATGTTTATACTTGAAAATTTTGATTATTAAATTATTTGGCACCTCGATATCGATTTCTTGCCAACTAAGACGGTGCGATGTATTAAGTTGGATTGTTCACCTATTAAGATGATAAGTGAGCTAGGATTGAAACCGGGCAAAAAACACAAATCTCACTAGTTTAAGAGCCAGGGGCGGACCCACATGGTGTCCGCCGGGTGCTCGAGCACCCATTAACTTCGTTACGAAATATATATATATATATCCCAATGAATTAATCATATAGTTGACCCAATGATTCTAGGATGGGTACTTAAGGCTCTTTTAATGTTATTGTACCAAAGTTCGAATCTTATTGTTAACATATACTATATCCAAGTGAAAGTGAATTCACATGTACCTGAGCCCCCCCTCCTCTCTCCTTATGTATCTGTATTTCAGAATGTATCTGGTATCCAAAATACATGCATCTAGGATACATCGACTATCTCGCTCGCCTTATCTCCCTATTTCAGTGCATCTGACTTGAAAGATGGTATGAAATAATTAATGTAACTATTTCAAATTATAGGAAGAATTAGTAAATATGATAGGAATACTTGTGTAACTAGACCATTTTTCCTTGTAATAATGTACATTTCGAATCATTAGTCCTAGGATTCATATAATATTCTCTTCGTTTTAATTTGTTTTTCTGATTTTAATTTGACACAGTATAATACGAGTTGTATTATTGCTATTGTCATTGTTATTGCAGGGTGCAACAAGCACATTGGATGGAATTATAGACACAGTTTCAGCAGAACATCCAATTGCTCCATTGCTCAGTATATTAAAGCCTCATGGAAAGCTTGTAATGGTTGGTTTACCACCAAAGCCACTTGAGTTGCCAGTTTTCCCCTTGCTTATGGGTAAACGAAATAACTCGAACTTGCATTTAAACACTCGAATTATGATCGATTCTAATTGAGCGCATGATAAATTATTGTTATTATCAATACGTAATAAGTATAACTACTAAAAATACGTCACTCCGTTTAATGCACTAAGCTTCAATAAGTTGTAAAACCTCAAGCTTATTCGAGTTGAGGCTAATGTGTATAATGTCAGTATATGACATATTTTATGTAGTTAATTTATCTATGTCGTCAGAATACAAGTAAAAGTTTTTCTATAATTTAGGCTGAAAGTTTTTAATTTGAATGTTTTATCATGTGTTAAAGGACACACTGAGAACAAGTCGTAATCGAATACCTAAATAAAATTTATTCGAAAATTCAACAGATCGTCGATGTGTTCTAACGATTTTTTCAATATTGTTCTAATAACATTACTTAAATTTTTTTAGGTAGGAAAATAATGGGAGGAAGCATCATTGGAGGAATGAAAGAGACACAAGAAATGCTTGATTTTGCAGCAAAACATAATATTACACCTCAAGTTGAAGTTGTTTCAATGGATTGTGTGAATATCGCCATGGAACGCCTTTTAAAATCGGATGTCAAGTATCGATTCGTGCTCGATATTGGAAAAACACTGAAAGCTGATTAAACATGTGTGAATGATGGTTTGAATATTATCGCTATGAATTCAAAATAAAATAACAAATTATGGCCCAAATATAGATTTTTGGCCATTAGAGTTGGTTTCCTATGTGAAATTTTCACCCTTTTAAATCTTTGTTATTTTGATATTCTAATCTTCAAATTTGTTTTTGTATCACATTTTCACGAATTTCAGATTTTAATTTTTCATTATATATTATTTATTTGTCCAAATTATTATTTTATCGTGAATTTCATACCCCAACTATATATTGTTCTATTTATTATGTCTAAAATATGATCGCCTTTTTTCGAGTTTCATATATACCTCAACTATCAATTGAGGATCAAATTACACGTCGATGCTAAGTTAATTGTTATTTATGTATTTTATTACGAGCTACTATACCCAAGCCCAAAACAAAGTTCAGAAATGGGCTAAAAGTCTAAATTTACTCCAAAATTGGGCCCAGGTAGTGCACATGTGATTTGCATCCTTTAAAACATAGTCAGATTTTCAAAAAACTATTTAAAGTTTAACTACTTTATAACAAATTAAACAAAACTTAGATAAACATAACCCTAAACTTGTTACGGTAAACTTTAGACCTTAAGTTTAATGTTCCAAGCTTGAAGTTGGCCTCAAGCAAATATCATCGGGTTTGAATTTCAAATTCGACACTATGAAGTTTGAAGAGCCAATTAATTTAAGAAATTTCGTTATAAAGTTTGTCAAGACAATTTATTTTAAATTATTTTTTTACTCTCTTCCTCCAAGTTAGAGTGGGGACTCTACAGTATATAATTATTATCATATTATTATTATTATTAATATTATTAAAACCTTGACTATGTTTTAAATTGTTATGCTAAAAATAACTATTTATTCACTTCTTCCTCTCCATTGTGAGGGGAAAAAAATTGCGTTTGTTTTCTAGTAAAGCAAAATCGAACGTCTAACAAATGGTGCATATTTTTCTTTTAAGGGTTTATATTTTTTTATAAAAAAGAATCATAAAACTAGGTTTTTAATTCCAAAAATATAAAGTGATTTTCAAAAAAAATTATCTCACCTATGAACCCAAATAACATATAACCTTTTCTTTTTTTAATGAATATCTCATAATTCAAAATAAAATCCAAACTCAAAAACATAAATACAATCTTTTTTTAATGAATATCTCATAATTCAGAACAAAATCCAAACTCAAAAACATAAAAAAAAAACGGAAATTTAGAAAAATGAGAGTATTGTGATTTGAAATAGAGTGGATTTATAAACAAAAATATAAAAATTATAAATAATTCAAATCTTACCATTAAATAATAATCTTCTACCTCATCCTTTAAAATAAGGTCGTAATTTGCATACAAACCTGAACCAATAAAGACATATCAAAAAATATTTATCGATTCAGGTATGTTGCAAACTTTGACATACGAAGGCTATCAAAAAGCTGCAAAAAAATAAAACAATAGAATAAAAATGTGTGTGAATTCGATGTGAGGCTTCAAAAAGTTACTAGTGTTTATATAGATATATATATATTGGGTAATATTAAAAGAAAATCCTGGCCATTGAAATTTATAACCAAATAAAATATTTTGGAGGCTATGTTTATATTTATTTATATTACTTAGAAAACCCTAGTTATGTGTAATTACATTTGTAGCCCTTCAAAATGTATATACATATAGATATGGTTATTTGCACCCGTACGTTACCCTTTGAGGTATGCCATAGTTTTCATACGAACCCGAATCGACATATATGTTATATATGATTTATGTTATTCAGACTTATAAAAATAATAAACGCGTGATATTCTTAAAAAGTCTGAATAATATATGTATTTGTCGATTCAGGTGCGTATCGAAACTTTGACATACAAAGGCTATAAATCAAAAAAGTATTTGAGAGTTGGAAAAAAATCGAAGCAAATTCTTCAAAGAAAAAAAAAGTTGATATATATATATAAAATATATTGAAATTATTGCCTACTATGATAAAATTTGTTCGGAGGCTGTGTTTATAACCTTTAGAAAACCCTAGTTTTATGAAATTACATTGTAACCCTCCTAGATATTTATCTTATGACATTATTAACCTTGATGTGTTAATGTTGGGCATCTTATTATATTGATTCACTAAATATATTATATGACATAAGAAAGGGATTATTAATTTCATTTGTATGACATAAGAAAGGGCTAATTATTTAATTAATTATATTGTGTGATTATTGTTTCTAAATGTTCACTAAAATTTCAATTGAAAGGGTAATGGTTTCTATCTTTTTTATTTCATTGAAGCATTAATAATCTCCTCGATCTTAATTATTTTGTTATGTTTTCTATTTTTTTGAGTCAAGTGACTTATCGATAAACAATCTCTCTATTTTCTAATTTAGCGATCTTCTTTGAATTCCACTCATAATTGTGTTAGACTACTCTTTGTTAAAAAATAGGTTCTCAATGCACGTATTTATAAATGAGAACTTTAATTGCATTGTCTATGTATCTGATATTCGTTATTTACATAAATATTTAAGTTCAACTAGTCAATTAGAGTGATATTTTTCATGTTAATAGTTTCGAGATGAAGCACCAATTGAATTTTTAATATTTTTTTTTTCATAAAATCATCTACATTGTTTCCGTAAGGCCTGTTTTTTTTTTTTTTTTTTTTTTTGTCTTTTCCTTTCTGGTTTGAAACAAAAAAGCTAAGGATAATAATTTTCATTTTTTTTTCCAATCATGTTTTTATTTGTTTTAAAACAAAACTTTAACGTTTATTTTGAGGGACAAAAGGATTATAACTTCGAGACAAAATTGAGGATTAGTTTGTCTAATGTTAGGTAGGATTTTCTTAAAAAGAAATTAGATTAATAATTATGTTATTTATTTTTACATTAAATGTTAAGAAAGCATTAACTAAAATATTTTTTCTTTTCCTCCATTTTATTTTGCTTAGCGTATATGTAACAACTTATTTGGTCGTTTGAATATTAGATTTTTTTTATTTTTTAAAATAATTTTTGATATAGGGATAATACTCAATTACCCCCTAGCTTATACCCAAAATTCCTACGACACATCTTATCTTTGATGAGGTCCTATTATCCCCTCCAACTTTTTTTTAAAGCAATTTATTACCCCTTGCGTGCTTACGTGGCAATAATCGTGATTTCACTCGTGTAGCGCCCGCGTGAGTGCAGATTTTGGCTAACAATGACCAATAAAAGTTAGCCACGTGTCAAAGCAATTTGAAAAAAAATTCAAAAATAAATTTTATTGTTTCTCTCAAAAGCAAGTTCTTCTTCCTCTTTTCAAAAAATAACCCCAAGTTCATGGTTCTTCATTTTTGAAGAAGCTCCATCCATTATCATTCAAGTTAAATAGCTCCTTGATTTGAAAAGGTAAAGTAAAATTTAATATATTCTTTACATCTTTTTATGTCGATTATTAATTCTTATTTTTTTTGACAATGTTTATAAAGTTAGGGTTATGACAAAATCCGAGTTGAATAAGTTGTGTATGGATGAAATCGATCCACACACTGCAACCAAAAATTAACTCCCAAAATCCAACATCAAAAATCAAATTTCAGTTGGAAATCTAATTTCTAACCTTTGAAATCGATCCCGTCCACACATGCAAGACTTTCCCTCTTTCTACTTCATCTACGTTTTGGTAAAATTAATTTGGAAAAGTTAAAACGCCAGCTTTTCAAATTTGGGAAGTGTAAAGTTACTTTATCGAAAGCTGAAAAAGTGGGTCCCGGCGCATGTTCAACAAACACTTCGACCTTGCAGATTATTATTGCCACGTAGGCATACAAGGAGTAGTAAATTACTTTTAAAAAAAAGTTGGAGGGGATAATAAGACCTAATCAAAGATAAGATGTGTCGTAGGGATTTTGGGTATAGGCTAGGAGGGTAATTGAGTATTATCCCTTTGATATATTTTAAATGAGTATTTCAAACTATTTTTAATTACACTTATAGAATTAATGAAATAGTTTTAATAATTTATTTAAAACTATTCTTAAATCACTATTGAGATTGTTGCGTATACAAATATGTATTATCATAATATATTTCAAATCTCAACTCAAATTTTATTATTCTTATGATTACTAATAGAGAGTGAGACTATAAGAAATAGCAAGGCTATTGATTGATTTTAATTAAAAATTTGCATAGATAGACTTTGATTATTAGTAAGTTGTATCAAAGTGAATAGTAAGTTTTATCAAAGTGAATTGTTTTTCAAATTGATGTGGCAACTACTGTGACAGTCACTTGTTGATGTGTCAATTTAGGGATCAATCATGACCAACTAACTTAAGGCAAATTTTGTACTTACCGCTAATGGTCAATAATTAATTTATGTCAATCTTAGGTTATTTTTATTAGTTATCATAAATTATGATTAAGTTTTGATATATGTAATAGATAGTTAAAAACCATGTGTATCATATTAGTGGAATAACATTAAAGTTATGCTAATAAGAGAAATTAAGACTTACTCTTCGGATTGAACTTTAGGAAATTGATTATAGAATTATAAAAAAAATGGATATAGGCTAGACATAGAATAATGTGAGTGTTTATAGGCTTGTTAACTTATAAATAATGCGTAAATACTTGAGAGATTGAAAAGGTTCGGTGGCGTTGAGGAAAGTAAAAACATTAAAGGAGAAGTTTGCTTGACTTCGATTCTTCGGTAGAGGTAGGTTTATTCTATTTGATAAATAGACTCTTAATAGTGATTGATATGCATTGAATGATATTGTAAAGTTCTCTATGTACTTGATTGTATGATTGTGTGGCTTGGTTGTGTGACTTGTGCTTGGTCTGAAATCCTGAGACCGTGAGATTTATAATCTAAAAGACTGAAACCCTCTTTATCGAAGTGATGCCTTGAATAAAGAAGGCTTGATGAAATATTGTTAGTGAATTGAAAAGTGGTGATAATAAATGATAAATTAATGGTATTATTGGATTGGAGTGTCACGTTCCGACACGGTATAATTGGATCAAACTGTCACATTCTGACACGGTATAATTAGATTGGAGTGTCACGTTCCGACATGGTATAATTGGATCAGACTGTCACATTCTGACACGATATAATTGGAGCAGAGTGTCACATCTCGGCAAGGTATTATTGGCTCGGAGTGTTACTTGTCGACACAGTATATAATTGAATCGGAGTGTCATGTTTCGACACGATAATATTAAAGGAAAAAGATATTGAATTAACTTAATGTACTCAATCTCAAAGAACTCATTTCTCAAATGAGCGTGGTGTTGAGACATGAGTCCCCATATGTGTACTTGATATTATGATTGTTTGCCTACTTACTTTAGTGTTGTTATTACTGGTTCATGTTGTTTGTTGCTTGTCACTTGCTAAGTGTTATAGTTGATTTTATACTATTATTCATTGTATATTAGTTTCTATTTTGGGTTGGCCGACTCAGTACATGTTGCCCTGTACTGAGCCCTACTTGTATTTTTCTTTGTTTTCCTTTTATGGAGAGCAGCGAGTATACCAACGACTTTAATTCGCCCCTCAGCTCTAGCCAGTCTCGACATATCAGGTTCAAGAATGAGCTATTCATTCGAGCTTGTGTTGGATTCTCCCGGTCATCACCTGATGTCCTTAGTTTTCGAACACAAATTACTTTATTTCATTTATTGTGGTGTCTTTGATACTCTTAGACTTAGTATTTAGAGATTAGATGTCCTTGATGTGATGACTTTCAGGTTTTGGGAATGACTTATAGTAGAGTATAATGGATTTGTATTTCTTACACTAATAAAATTTAAACTTCCGCATTATGGTTAATATTTTCTAAGTTGAATGATAAATATAAGTTGGGGTTAAAGTTATTGATTCGTCCACCTAGGGTGTTAAATGTGGGTGCCACTCATGACTCGATTTGAGTCGTGACATTATACTATAAATAGATTATTATTTTTTACTTATCTATTTTAGCAAATCAAGAGAAATTTATTATTTTCCTCTCAGTACTATACTGTTAAATAAAGGCTAAAACTTATCTGTATCGGTATTTGCATCAATCTAATACATGCATGTCATGTGTTTAAATTTATATTTCATTTTATTTAACCTTAATTAATTAACATGTATTTTACTTCATTAAATCACATAATAATGAAAATTGAATTAGTTTGATGTAAACACGCGGATAAGTTTTTTCAATAAATAACTACATAAAATATAAGTTGTCAAATTTAAATCATCAAAACATAATTAATAAGGTTATTTTAAGAAAAAATAAATCTCTAACAAATATTGTTTTAAATAAACTGTCAAGTCAATATAGATTAAACAAAACGAATAAAACGAGTATATATATATATATATATATATATATATATATATATATATATATGGAGAGAGTTTTATCTCTTTTTGCACGTTTTTATCCTTTAGGGATTAGAAATTGAGAAATGATTGGACCAATCAACCAAAATCTACACTTTTTCTTAATATATAAATATGAATATCAAATGGGCATTTTGTTTTAATTTTATACACATTTTCTTCTGTTTCAACCTTTTGTTTTGGTTATTTACTTTTTTAGGTGAATTTAATTAACTCTACTTTGGGGGTAAAATGGCAAAATCTCATGAAATTGAGCACCCAATTAAGGCATTTGGATGGGCAGCTAGAGACACTTTGGGTGTTCTTTCTCCTTTCAACTTTTCTAGAAGGTATATTGTATTCGATATTTATATTATGGTTCGAGAGTTTGCGTGTTTCATATTTATTGTTAGTGAAGATATTATTAATAAAATAAAAAAAAATCATTTTCAGAGACTTGAACTCGATGATTCTTATTAAGAACTATACTAATCCATATATATATATATATATATACTTTTAATATTGTACATAATAGTTTGAAATGATTTTCACTAAGAAGTTTATCATACACAAAATTGACCTTAATTACGTATATATTATTTTTTACATCAAAGAAGGTTCAGATGATCCGTTTCCGCTTTCTCTGGTTTCACCCATGATTATACATAATATTAACTCTAGTTTTGTTAAGATCATAGTGTTCTAAAATGCTCAATCTCTTAATTATTATTAGGGAAAATGCACAAGTACCTCCTCAACCTATGTCCGAAATCTCAGAGACACACTTATACTATACTAAGATCCTATTATCCCTGAACTTATTTATAAGTAATTTTCTACCCCTTTTAGCCTACGTGGCACTAGTTTGAAAAAAAAAGTCAACCATCGTTGGGCCCACCAGATAGTGCCACATAGGCTAAAAAGGGGTAAAAAATTATTAATAAAATAAGTTCAGGGGTAATAGGACCTTAGTATAGTATAAGTGTGTCTCTGATATTTCGAACATTGGTTAAGAGGATACTTGGACATTATCCCTTATTATTATTTAATTATTTTTTAATTATTATTGTTATTTGTGTGTGTAGGGCTACTGGTGAGAATGATGTACAATTCAAAGTGTTGTATTGTGGAATTTGTCACTCAGATCTTCATATGCTCAAGAATGAATGGGATAATTCCAAGTACCCTATTGTGCCAGGGTAAATTCATTATTTTAAAAATATTTAAATTATGCAAAATTAACTAGTATTTTAGTAGTCTTTTCTTAAATTTTACTATTTATCTAATACTATGATTGCTTTGTTTATTGCTGTTGTTATTTTTCTTTCAATTCTGTAATGATTGATCACACTTTTCTAACCTCTCTAGACGGCTACATCAAAAAAATAGGAATAAATTATGTATATATGTTATTTATCACTGACCTTACTTATAAAATTATACCGAATATATTATCATTGTCGATCTGCCGAGAAAAAAGGAGAGAATATATTTCATAAATCCACTCACCTTGTTTCCTCTGGGGTTGTTTTTCCTTTTTGGTTTGAAACAAAACTTTCAACGAAAATATTTTGTTGTATCTTTGAGTCTTTGACCAACTCATTTTCTCCAATCAAATTTAATTTTTTTTTGTTGATAATTTCGATAACAAATTTGGGATTAACTTATGCTACATTCAGTAGGAGTTTTTTTGTTCCAGGATTAGTAATTTTGGAATTAAAAGTTATGAGTTTCCAACAATTTTAATTTCTTTTTTTTTTAAAAACAAAAAAAACAAAAAAACTCAATGCATAGGCGTATTCATTAAGGAGATATTAACCCTCATCAAAGAAGGGTAAAAAGAAATGCTTAAGTGAGTACCATCTCAATCGATGGACCAAAAGCTAATTTTATTAATGATTTCTGAATATATATATATTTTTGTAAATATTATTAAGATTTTAAAATTTTGAAATAAAACTCTGAATTCATCATTATCGAATACCAGATGAAAAATAAAATCGGCATATTCTTTGAAGACAAGTGCCAATATTGTTTGTACCTAACTATTAATAATTGCACATAACATGTTATGGTCCCAAACAATATATGTGGTAGTCATAAATTCACTTGTTTTTGATACAATCTAAGTTGCATATGTTATAATTATTACATATTTAATTTTAATTTTTTTGGTCTTTTTGTACTATTGCTTATTACTCTGTGTGTCAAGGTGAAAATAATAATTTCTGCTTAAGATTAAAAATAATTTCGAAGTTAAATCTTGACATGTCTAGATTCTTTCTTTTATACAAACCCTGTGTGTCAAGGTGAAAATAATAATTTCATTAAAAATAATTTCGAAGTTAAATCTTGACATGTTTAGATTCTTTCTTTTATATAATTTTTATATTTGTATAAAAATATTTAGATATCGAACCTACGTTCAAACAATATTTTACATGTGTTTTTACAGGCACGAGATTGTGGGTGTGGTAACCGAGGTCGGTGGCAAGGTAGAAAAAGTGAAGGTGGGGGACAATGTAGGTGTTGGAGTACTCGTAGGATCATGTCGAAAATGTGATAGTTGTACCAATGACCTCGAACAATATTGTCCTAGCCACATTGGTACGTATAGTACAACCTACTATGACGGAACCACCACATACGGTGGCTACTCCGATCTCATGGTGGCCAACGAGCATTTCGTGCTCCGTTGGCCGGAGAATTTACCGATGGAAGCTGCCCCATTGTTGTGTGCCGGTATCACAACATATAGCCCATTGAAATATTTTGGGCTTGATAAGCCTGGATTGAACATTGGTGTTGTGGGCCTTGGTGGGCTGGGCCATATGGCTGTCAAATTTGCAAAGGCTTTTGGATGCAATGTGACTGTTATTAGTACTTCTATTAATAAGAAAGATGAAGCAATTAAACACCTTGGTGCTAATTCATTCTTGATTAGCCATGATCAAGAACAAATTAAGGTATTTTTTCTATGTTTATGCTTGAAAATTACAATTATTATACACTTGTTAACTAGTTTGACATCTCGATATCGACTAAATATTTGCCATCTAAAAACTATTAAGATTGTATTAAGTGAGACATTGTTCGCCTTTTAAAACAGTATGGGTGTACATGTCTTATTATAAATCCTCTAATGTTTGCTCGAATTAAGATGTGTCGGTCAATGTTTTCTTCATTTTAATTTGTTCGTCTGGTTTTGACTTGACACAAAATTTTAGAAAGCACAATGATTTTTGAATCTGTGGTCTTAAACTAATGAAATGCCGAAGTATCAAAATGTCCTTCAGTCTTGTGGTCTTGAATTAACTAATGCTTGTCGAATTGTACTTACCTATTTTACATAAATATATCGTTAATATGTGAGTGTTTGATAGTGTCTACGAGTTGATAAACATATATATGGATATCAGATATCGTATGAGTTAGTATTATTATTATATTGCAGGGTGCAACAGGCACATTGGATGGAATTATAGACACAGTTTCAGCAGAACATCCAATTGCTCCATTGCTCAGTATATTAAAGCCTCATGGAAAGCTTGTAATGGTTGGTTTACCACCAAAGCCACTTGAGTTGCCAGTTTTCCCCTTGCTTATGGGTAAAAGAAATACATCAATATATAATATTTTTAATAAATTTTATTTTGACGTTTAAATTAGTGTTATATTGAATATTTGAACACATGAAAAGTGTTAATATTACTCAAAATTTGAAAGTTAGTCAATTACGTAGATAAGAATAACCACTAAAAAGATGTCACTTCTTTTAATTATATTTATTAGCCTCAGACTTAGTTCCAATTGAGACAAATGTATATGATTAAAGGATGTGAGAATTTATATACTTAACTTATCTATATGATAGGTCTTGAATATACACACAAAAGTTTTTCTAAAAATTTTAACATTTTATCATTATATGTTCAAATGCTCGATTAAAACATGTCGTAATTTAACTGTCTACGTAAGATTTATTGAATTTTAAGGGTTTATTAATTTATTCCTCTAATTTTTCTTAATTCTCTTTTTATTTCTTTATAATTTGGACTCTTCAATTTTTAGGTAGGAAAATAATGGGAGGAAGCATTATTGGAGGCATGAAAGAGACACAAGAAATGCTTGATTTTGCAGCAAAACATAATATTACACCTCAAGTTGAAGTTATTTCAATGGATTATGTGAATATTGCTATGGGACGTCTTTCGAAATCGGATGTCAAGTATCGATTTGTGCTCGATATTGGAAAAACATTGAAAGATGATTAAATATATGTGAAAGCTAGTCTGAATACTATTCTTATGAATTTAAAATAAAACGAACATTTATAGCCAAAATAGTAGATTTTTGGCCATTAAGGTGTTTTTCAATACCCTTAAATCTTTGTTATTTTGAATTCCTAATCTTCAAATTTGTTTATATATTTGGATGAATCAAATTAATAAACGAACTAAAATTTTATCTGTTCAAGATTCGCTTGGGACTGGAAAAAAAAGAGTCAAATAACGGATTATAACTCAACTCGTTAAATTATTATTGATTTGACGTGGCACGTCCATTAGCCAATTTTTTCATAATTATCAATCTTTAAATTTGATGTTGCTCAAGATTTTAAATTCTAGTCTTTTAAAATTGTCAATATCTAATTTTTTTAGTTTATATATATTAAATAAAAAAAATTGAGCTAAAGACTTCAGCGATGAAACTGAAGATGAGGTGTACTCCAAATATAATCGAAATAACACATTAATATTAATTATAAAACTTGTTTTTTTAATTCCACTAAAAATATTATATTTCGTATTTTTGAGAAACATATTTCTTTAAAAAGTTATTATACAACAATTAAACTGATCCAATATTTTTTTAAAATTTAGAGCCTTATGGGCTTCAGGAAGGAGATAAGAATACTTATTTTCTTCATATGAAAACGATTTAAAGGTGTAAGTGTAACAATATTAAGGGGCTTATTTTAGATGATGGAAGTTGAATTTTTGATTATAATGATATTGTAATAGAGGTAAAAAGATTTTATAAAAATTTATTCACTACTTCCCGACCTATAGATATTGATCACGTTCTTAATCTAGTCCCTACCTTAGTAGATGATTCGGTTAATGATATGTTAACTAAAGGAATAGCAGACGAGGAAATTAAACAAGCAATTTTTTATATGCATTCTTTAGAAGCTCCAGGAGTAGACGGAATGACACCCTTCTTCTTTCAAAGGTATTGGAATATTAACTCCGTTAATATTTGTGAAGCTGCAAAAACCTTTTTAATTTAGGATATCTGCTACCTTCTTGGAATAAGACTCTTATAATTTTGATTCCTAAAGTGAAAAATCCTAGTGATGTGAGTCAATTTCGACTCATAAGTTTATGCTCTACAATGTACAAAATTATTGCTAAAATTATTGTTAAGAGACTGAAAGTCTACCTACCCAATATTATCTCTCCAAATCAATTTGCTTTTATTGGAAAACGACAAATAGTAGATAATGTTGTCCTAGCGCATGAGTTCATTCATCTTCTTAAAAATAAAAGACGCGGAAAACAAAAATATATGACCCTTAAGCTAGATATGGCTAAAGCTTATGATCGAGTTGAGTCGATTTATATTCAAAAATTACTTGCTAATATGAGTTTCCATGAAACTTTTAGTAATTGGATTATACAATGCATCACCACCCCTGCATATAAATTTAATATTAATGGAACATAGCGGGAGGAGTGAAACCTACTAGAGGATAAGGCAAGGAGATCCACTTTCTCCATACCTTTTCCTCTTATGTGTCGAAGGTCTCTCTAGATTCTTAAATCATGCAGAATAATGTGGGAATATACAAGGGCTAAGCTTAAATAGAGGAGGTCTTACAATTAATCATTTATTTTTCGTTGATGACTCATTTATCTTTTGTAAGGCGAATACCCAAAATACAAGTGTTAGGGACAAAAGGTAAACTTCACTAAATCAACTATTTTCTTTAGTATAAACTGTTTTGATATTGATAAAGATAGTATTAATGAAGTGTTAGGACAACTACAACGGAATAACACAGAAGATCTAAGAAAAAGATGCTAATTTATTAAAGATAGGGTGAAGTCCAAAATAAAAGGATGAAAAAATAACTTCCTAAGTTCTAGCAGCAAAAGAAGTGATGCTTAAATCTGTATTATCTGCAATTCCATCTTATGCCCTATCATGTTTTCAACTTCGGATTCCTTATATAAAGAGATTACGACTATCTTCTCTAATTTTTGGTGGGGGCATGATAAGGATAAAAGAAAGATGCACTTTTAAAAATGGGAGAATCTATGTTTAGCTAAGTTTAAAGGGGGAATAGGCATTAGAGATTTAAAGTCGTTTAATCAAGCATTATTGGCAAAGCTTGCTTGGCAAATTTTAACCGAAAAAAGAGTCTTTACTTGTTAGAATCATGAAGAGTAAATATTTTTCACATACTTTCTTCCTTAAAGCCACTTGTTCATCTAATAGTTCTTGGATATGGAAAAACATTATTTAGGGTAGAGATCTCTTACAAAAGGGCATTAGATGGAGGGTAGACTCTGGAGATTGTATTAAAGTGTGGACAGATCCTTGGATTCCTAACTCTTGTAGATTCCAACCTAGTTAGATGCTAGCTCAAATAGATGTCGAGTTGAGAGTGAAAGATCTTATAGAGGAAAATACCCATGCATGCAAATTGGATGATCTTCAGAAGTATTTCTACCCAAATGATTTTCATACAATAGTCTCTATATCTATTTCAACCACAGGCTCTTCCGATAAGAATATTTGGCACCATACCAAGTCTGGGAAGTATGAGGTTAAATCAGGATACCACTTAGCTAGGGAAATGATTAGGTGTGAACAAGTGAGTAATGAAAGAGCCCAATCTAGTAATCAATCTTTTTCAAAAGAATTCTGGAAGTTTTTATAGTCTATGAATATTAAGAACAAGTATAAACACTTTATTTGGAAATACATTTTGACCGATCAACCACATAATTGCTAGGAGACTGAGACATATTTGTGAAGTGTGTAAGGGTTGTGGACTTGAGAATGAAACGGCATGTTGTTTAGGTGTGTCAGTGCTCAATTAGTTTGGAAAATTTGCCCCATCAATTGGCCTAGCTTAGAATATATAGTAGATTTTGCTCGTTGGTGGAATGATCTTTTTACAAATGTTAAAAATTATCCCGACTCTATAGAGATGATTAAATTAAGTATTTCCATTATGTGGCAAATTTGGAAGGCTAGAAACTCAAAGAGTTTTAATGGAGAAGTTGTTGATACTAAGAATATTGTTGACAAAGTTCTTTTTGATTTTCATGAGTATGAAAACAATTTGATCCCTCCATCTCTCCCTAGAGTTATACATTCTTGTAATGATGATAGAAATATAACTGTGGCACAAGATGGTATTGTTGTGTTTCCAGATGCTAGTGTACATAAGGAAAAAAAGACTGCAAGCATTGGCGTGATGGCTATGGATAGCTATGGTAACGTGCTTCATGCCTTTGGCACCCCGATTCAATACGTTGGGAAAGCCATCACTGCTGAAGCAATTACGATTTGTATGGCAAAAAATGTGGTAGATATGGTACTACAAAGAATTATAGTCTCATGGGAGATAGAGACTACTTGTGAAGATATTTGGAACCTTATGAAGTACTTTGAAGTGGTTAATGTAATGCATATTTCAAGGTCTTGGAATTTGATAGCACATAATTTAGCAAAACTTTTTATTTTGTTAGTACACAAAATTATTTGGCTTTCTACTTTCCCTAGATAGATTGTAAATAATGCAATTGCATCCTTTTAAATCTTTGAACCTTTCTATGCATTAATATAGCATAATAATTGTTAAAAAAAAAGATATTTTAAAAAAATAATACTTTTTTTCCCACCAAACAAATGTATCACATGCATCAAGAATTCAAGATTATTTCTGCAGACCGACACTGCACCCATCATTTGTCCATATCTTGTGGTTATATTAATTGTATTAACTGGAAATACTTGTTAGTAATTGTAGTGTCTGATTTAATTTGGGTATATTTTAATTAATAATTATTTTATTAAATAATTTTTTTAGATTATACGTGTGTGATCTTATGATTTTTCATTCACTTCATTGTTCACTACTAAATCATATTCTCAGATGATATTAAATTTATTTTAATTAAACAAAAATATATACTTAAAGATCATGTAATGCATTTTTAGTTAATGTAGTAAAAATTAGTTGTTAGGTTTTAAAAAAATCAGTTTTAGAAAAAACACAATTGATTGCAAATAATTGTCTTTATGTTAACTTTCATCAAACTTGGTAGTTGCTCCATTATGACAATCATTTACTACATTTCTCTAACTTCACAACTACTTTTACCCTCAAAAATACCTTTTCATTAGGTCTCATATCCCTTCTTCGTCTCAAATTATCTATCGTATTTAATTTTCAATATTAAATTATTTGTCTTTTAAAAAATTCAAGACATTTTCCCTTGATTTTGTCCTTCGTATAATTTTTCTTGAAAACTGCAAGATGACACGTGTTAAAAATAAATAAAACTTAATGAAAAAATTATATTTCAAGCCGATATGCCTAAAATTTCCTTTAAGGGTCATATGAAAGAAGAAAAAAATACGATAAATAATTCGAGACATAGAAATATAATAAAAATTTGCCTCAAATCCGTTAAATATTTTTTTAAAAAAAAACTAGTAAAAATAACAATAAAAGCAAAAACCTTATCAAACTAGTATAAATATTGACTTCCCCTTTTGAGTTTCCTCAATCTCATATTTCTAGTCATTCATAATTTTAATATTTTATATATCTTTGTGTTATATTTATTTATTTAGGAGAAATGGCAAAATCCCCAGAAGAAGAACATCCAATTAAGGCTTTTGGATGGGCAGCTAGAGATACTTCTGGTGTTCTTACTCCTTTCAACTTTTCAAGAAGGTACTAATTATATTATTACAAGTCCAAATTATAGTTCTATATGTATGAAAAATTCAAATTTAAGTTATATAAATTGACAGTGCAAAGATTCTTTTATGTTATTATTTGTTTAATGTAATTTAACTTATCATAGTATGGTAGATATCATTCTTATATGACTACAAATTAATGCTCTCATATGACGTATATCTTTGATCTGATTGTGTAAATATTTTCTTTTTGCATAGTGCATTTCTTTTTGGAGGAAAATTTTCAAGTAATTGTAAAATTGTCTCTATGTGACCTATAGGTGATCACAAGTTTGAACGATGGATTCATGACCGTTAGAAATAGGGGCTTTTCGTATCGCGAATCAATGAGAAACTAATGTCATAAAACATTATTTTTTTTCAACTATTTATTACCGAACTAGCTCACTAGTTAAGAAAATGCATAATGAAAAACAGATCCATTCTTACTGAAATTTTAACAGCTTCTTAATTTTTTCGTGTGGAAACACACTACTATTTTTTCTTTTCTCACCAATTCAATTAAAATAACTGTGAAAATAGGTAAAAAATGTCTCTCGAATGAAAATTTTAATGAGAAATAGTAATTTTTAATAATGCAATCCTTTTCTAAACTACGTAAACACGAGATACTTCGTGTACCGTTTTAAAAAAAAATGATATAATGTGTGTATGGGTGCAGGGCTACTGGGGAGAAAGATGTGCAATTCAAGATCTTGTATTGTGGAGTTTGCCACACAGATCTTCACTTTCTCAAGAATGAATGGGGAGTCACCAGATATCCTGTTGTACCAGGGTAAGAAAATCACTTTATCTAATAATTATACTCATTAAAGTTCAATTAGTAATTTTTTTAACTGTCGTGGCAGATAACTTATCTTATTTTATATTTTTATTTTATTCTTAATAATTAGTCTTGAAAATTACAAATAACTCAATTGATAGAGATGAGACGTAAACAGAGTAGAAACTCAATTAAGAGTGATTATATCTTAACACATAAATAAGCACAAAATAGTTTAAACCATTTCTAATTAATATTTCTTAAGAATGTGTAAAAAGGAAACACGACAAATAATTTGAGACATAGCGAGTATCAATCATTTTTGCACATTATAGACAAACCAATTGATTGAGATGACACATAAAGAGAGCAAATTTTCAATAGAGGGTAATTACTCATATTTTAAGACATAAATAAGGGTACAATAATCAAAAACTTCTCCTAAATTATACTTCCTCAGTCCACAATTATTTGGCAGATATATTAAAAATAGATGTCCAAGATAAATTGTCAATTTAAATAATCAAGAAACAATTAGTCACTTTTTTCAAATTTACCCTTAATAATAGGGTTATATTAGTCAAATTACACATTATATTAAATTTTACTTGAGGAATATGCATAACCTTAACATGACAAGCAATTATAAACGAAAAGAATATTTTTTAAGAAGCGTGTAAAAGCAAATTACTGACACATAGTTTTTTTGAGACGGATGGAGGGAATGTGTATGTATTAAAGTTAGCATTTAAAGCTAACCTCCAATGTTGGTGAACTAATAATAGAGTCAATAACTATACAATATATACACCATGGCCCTACTACAAACTTGTTGCCATTTAATTTATCAATGTTACTAACATTTATGTACTTTTATTTTTTTTACTTTAATTTTTCAATTATAGGCATGAGATTGTGGGTGTGGTGACAGAAGTTGGTAACAAAGTTGGTAAATTTAAAATTGGTGACAAAGTTGGTGTTGGATGTCTAGTAGGATCATGTAAAAAATGTGACAATTGTTCAAATGATCTTGAAAATTATTGTCCTCAACAAATACAAGCATATGGTCAAATGTACATCGACGGAACGATGACGTACGGTGGTTACTCCGATATCATGGTAGTCGATGAGCATTTCGCGGTCCGTTGGCCGGAGAATTTACCGATGGAAGCTGCACCATTGTTATGTGCTGGTATAACAACTTATAGCCCAATGAAATATTATGGGCTTGATAAGCCTGGATTGAACATTGGTGTTGTGGGCCTTGGTGGGCTGGGCCATATGGCTGTCAAATTTGCTAAGGCTTTTGGGGCTAATGTCACAGTTATAAGTACTTCTCCTAGTAAAAAAGAGGAAGCACTTCAACATCTCGGTGCAGATAAGTTTTTACTCAGCAACGATCCTCAGCAAATTCAGGTTTGTATATTTCGGGGATTTATTTTGACTTTTAAATGAATATCGTATATACAATGTTGTTTTAAATTATAAGGGGGTAATTGAGCGTGCCAAATCAAATTAGTAAACGAGTCATGATTCGGTCCATTTGAAGTTGATTTTGGTCAAAAGTGAGTCATAACATGTTTCATATATATAGCTTTATTTGATCAGACTTCAATATTCTACCTATTTTAAAAAAATGTTTTTACTTGTAATTGCTTATCAAAAAGTAATTTTGAAAGAAAATTTTTGTGTTCTGATAATCATTTTGAAAAACGCTTTTTCCAATATCAATGTAAGCAATTTGTACTTGACCAATATTTCGAAAGAACTATCGGAGAATATATTTTTTCAACCTTTGCTACTAAAACACTTTTAAGCCCAAACAAACACATCTATTTTGTCAAGTTAAATCTTTTTGTAAAGTCACATTATTTTTTTTTGACTTTTTAGAAGTTTGGTCAAACATACATTCTAACCGGTCATTTATATGATGGATCATTCGGATTCAACCAAATTAACAGGCAGATCATAACTCAACTCATTTAAATTTTGACTGGTTATTAAAAGATTGGGTCGATTTTGTCACCTCTAGTTGAAATTTATGATTTTTAATTTTAAAATCTCGAATTAATGTAACAGGGTGCAATGTGTTCATTGGATGGAATTATTGATACAGTTTCAGCAGTTCATCCACTTTTACCATATCTTGGTATGTTAAAGCCTCATGGTAAACATATTATTGTTGGTGCAATTCCTCAACCACTTGAAATGCCAGTATTTCCATTAATCTTGGGTAAGTTTACTCTTCGAATTCTATCGTTTGACTTAGCTAAAGATAGGACGCAATATAAAAAAAAAGTCTTAATATTTATATTTGGATTTTGTATATTGGTCACGATACATAAATATACATTCAAATTTAGTCACAACTGTAAAGTGTACACGTCTAGACACCTCAACTCGTTTCATTGTGTCTGTTGAACATTCCAACTTATAAAATGATCATCTAGACACTACTAGAGACAAAGGTTCTTCCCACCGCTAATCAGTTAGAAATTTATACTATAGATCATAATTAAGATCAAGTTGAGGTGTTTAGATATGCACTATCAAAATTGGAACGTTTACTTGTCGATCGATGTCAAATTTAAATGTCTATTTATATATTATGCCTTATTATCGTTGTTGTTACGTACTCTTTAAATTATTTAAGTTCATAGTGAAGTTTTTAAGTGTATAATGTGGAAAACAGGAAGGAAGACAATTGCTGGGAGTGCAATGGGAGGAATGAAAGAGACTCAAGAAATGTTAGATTTTGCAGCAAAGCATAACATAACACCAGATGTTGAAGTCGTAGCAATGGACTACGTGAATACAGCGTTGGAACGCCTTGTTAAAAACGATGTCAAGTATCGATTCGTGCTAGACATGGACAAGAAAATGAACAATGTTTAATCTCAAAACCAAAATTTTTGGTTCTTGAAAATCATTGTTGATTTTCTTGATGTTGTTTTTTTTCTTTTCTTAAGAAGTCTTGTTTTTAGTATGTTTGTGTCTTTGCTTAGTTATGTTAAGTTGTTCACAACTTTGAAAGTCAAAAGAGTTTGTCTTATTATATCACGACCTTTCTATGCTCCGCTTTGAATAGCTGAGTTTTCGATCTATCTATCCCTCTCCCCTTTCCTCCTACACACCCACACTCCGATCGATTTGTTTATCTTCTTTTTCTTGATGGGATATATTAATACGAGATATTTTAATTTTACTTATATATTCTGCATTCATACTCATAAGATGTATCACTTATCTTGCTCTCGTCAAAATAAGTTAAAAGCTATAAATTGACTTATGATTTTAGTCCATTTTTTGGCGATTTTATCTCTAATATATTTTGTACTTTTCAAATTTTTATTTAGAGAATCACACACTTATATATTTATTATTTATAATCAGCCAACTCAATTGGATTCCAACTTTAAAAGTCATTTTCAAAATAAATTCCCGTATCCACATTATTACTTAATAAAATACTATGAACTTAATAAGATAAGATGAGATGATTAACTCCACTAAACTTTTACTTTAAAGAAAATGACGGTATAACAAACATGATTAACTTGTCTAAATTATGTTTTAAAAATTAACTATCCCATTTAAGATGGCCAATTAATTTAGTTGAAATTTCTAAGATTCTAGTTCAATTTTCTATCAAAATAAAAATATTAAATAACTTTTATTTATCCGTTCAAATTTTATGAACAAAATTAAACATAAACTTATTCAGATATCACGATTAAAAAAAACATATTCTATCTAACTACTATTCAAAAACATCACCTTTTTTTTCTAAGACAACATAACAACCAGTCCATATTGGCAACACTATTTAAGGATTTAGTTCTCTAATACATCACCAATGACATCAATTTGTTCCACTTTTTTTAAAAAATTTCGTTTCTGTTTAATATTTGTATTTAAGTCTGATTAAATATATGTACATTCATTTTATAAGGACTACACTTTTAACATGATTTGATTCACTTTCAGAATTCGAATCCGAAATCTCCAATTAAAAATAAACTAATCTGAATCATCATATTATATTACTTAAACATTGATACGAAAAAAAAATCGTTCTTTTTTAAACAAACTAAAAAAAAAAGGAGGTCGTCATAAACGGAGGGAGTAGATTGTATTTAGAAAGCCCTAATGACTATAGACCGAACCTATTCAATTTATTGTCGCTAAAAGTTGTTTTTGTTGCAGTGGTAGTCTCACATAGTGATGGAATCTAAGTAGGGAACAGTTTAAGCAGGTCTTACCGCTAAAAGTTGTTTTCGTTGTTTTTGTTTTTGTTTTTGATTAGTACTGATCCTGATCAGTTACAGGTAACTAAAATGAAAAAACAAATGTGTATTGTCATAGAGTAAGTGTTCTTCTTCATGTTATTCTAGTATTTCGTCATATGATGTTTTGGGCGTTAAACGATGACTTTTGATTGAACATTACTAAAGAATATGCATGCATAATATATTTTGAGTGGCTTCTCAAATGTTGGAATTATGTGATCTCTTATTATAGAACATTTTCGGTCTTTCAGACGCGGTGAAAAGTATTAGGTGATTTCTTTTTATAGAACATTTTCTCGGAACAAGTTGCTTGGTACCTTTTGCTAGTGGGAGATAGTATGTACCTGATGATTAGTCGAGGTGTGAGAAAATTGGTCAAGATGTCATCGTAATAAAAGAAAAACATAGAAAGAGTATATGGAGACAATGATATATGAGTTTTTCCAACTTTGATACTTCAGAAAGATGAGTAAACTACCAGAAAAAATCACAACTTCTTGATCTCATTCCCTTAGAACTAAAAATGATATTCCCTCTATACAAATTTATGTGATATTGTTTGACTTGCCACGAAGTTTAATAAAGTACGAAAGATTATTGAAATTTGTGGTCTAAAATAAATATGTTTGTGTGACAAAATCATCTCAGTAAGTATAGAAATGCATCATTCTTTTTAAAATTGACTGAAAAGAAAAATGTATCACATAAATTGAGACACAGAAAATATATTTTATTAGTCATTTCCATTGTCAACCATTGTTTGTTGACCATCCTAGATTACGAGAGGGTACCTTCATCTTTAATTAGAAATTTTGAATTTCAGTATTCAAACAGATACCGAACAAAGTGCGGAAACTAAATAAAACATTTTTTGTTAGTCACATAAATTCTTAAGTAAATTATGAAGGCCAAATATGTTTTGTTTAAGGTCCAATCAAAAGAACACTTTCTAAATGTTCTGTCCATATTAACAACTCTAATAGTAAACAAAGCAATTATTTTAAAGAATTAGATTCCCTACAAAATTGACTAAATGCAATTTGTACCACACTTAAAACACCATAATAATATAGAGTTAATCACTTTGAAACTTTAGTAACAAAAAAGATCAACTTCTTTAGAAAGTATACATCCTTTTTATCATCTTTTTTTCCTTAATAATCATGATGTTCACGTTCTATCAGAAACAACGTCTCTATGTACCTGTGGAACTACACTAAATATGTCGTTGTTGTTGTTCACACTATAGTTGACTTTAACCCGACGTCCATCTAAACGATCAAATGTTTGGAATGGTCCTCTTTTTAGGACAAGATTTTGTTTGTGATCATCTTGATTAATGTTTGTATTCTTTCGGTTTTCAAATTATGTGGTTGCAGGGCAACGGGCGATAAGGATGTTAAATTGCAGGTTCTTTACTGTGGTATCTGTCATTCTGATATTCATCAGTTGAAGAATGAATGGGGACGTTAAAGTTGAGAATACTGGAACGTCTCGCCAAAGGGGACGTTAAATATAGGTTTGTCATTGACGTTGCTAAGACCCTTCGAGCAGAGTGATTCCGAGTTTTACAAAAACAACATATATCTGGTGTAATCCCACAAGTCGAGTATGTGGAATGTGAAGTGCAGCAACCTTAACCTAAGAATTATGTTTCATTTGATTCTAGTATTATGTGATGTTTTGGGCATAAAATGGTGAAATTGATTTCTTCTTGTAATACATTAGTTTACAATCGGATCCTCGAAGTGCGGCCCCATTCCATGAACGCAGAATGCTTTGTGCATCTTTATCCTCTCTATAGATTAGTTTACAACATATATGATGTATTATGAGTAGCTTCTCAAATATTGGAAATTGTTAAAAGTGTTTTCATCTTCAATGCAGCCACACAAACATACTAATGTCATCCCACTGAGTAAAATATACGCAGATATTATCTCTACCTTTGTAGGGTGGAAAAACTGTTTCCAATAGACCCTCAGTTCAAAACAAATATAATCAAAGCATGACAGAAAGAATTAATCTAGACACAACGATCAATTAATGAAAAGGCTTCTTACAGTGGGAGTTATCAACACAGACAAGTTACT
Organism: Solanum lycopersicum; assembly: GCF_036512215.1. Lineage (NCBI taxonomy): Eukaryota > Viridiplantae > Streptophyta > Magnoliopsida > Solanales > Solanaceae > Solanum > Solanum lycopersicum. Next base: position 4,586,271 of record NC_090810.1, on the reverse strand, counting down.
GTAATGCATATCCTTCAATACAATAGAAAACAAAAGAAAAAAAAGGGCAGCCCGGTGAATTAAAGCTCCTGCTATGAATCGATGCCATGTAAACTAAATCTTGCTACTGTAAAGCACTATGAATCTATAATACAGTGAGAAAAAATACGCGTCCTGGCAATCCTCTTCTTGAACAGCTTTCATTGACGAAGTTCAGAATATGTGACAGAAACATAAGAATGTTTGCTAGATCCAGCTTTCACAGGACCTCGCAACGGACAGTAATACTAAACCTTGCAATCTGACATAGATCAGCAAATCCAGCATTTGGTTCCCGGTCTTAGAACTTGGCATAGGTTGAGAGAAATTGGTGTCACACGCATAATATTGACTAGAAGTCGAGGTTCCCGGTCTTAGAACTTCCAGAACAAGCACCAGAAGTACCATATGAACTACCACTTGAGCCATCAACTGGGGCTTGATTAAGGCATTCTAAAACCAATGCTCTTCGCTTTCGCAGCTTCATTGAGAATGTTGTTGCTTCCAAAATTGCAGGGACCTGTTAAAAGATTTGGATCAACTAATCTGATGTGTTTGATGGATAGAAATATTATCCACATGCACGCGCGCGCACACAGATGTTGATTAAAGCTCCAAAACAAGTGTTTTACTCTGTTATTATCAAAGCCTGTCATTGAAGTCCACCTTACTGGTACTTCTCAGTTATTTCTGATAATAGTCATGTACCTTAATCATACTTAAGTTTTAGATAAGGAAAGAAGAGAAGCCTAAGCCAAGAATAAAGTCCATTCAGTCAACTCGTATATGTTTTTTAAAAAAAATGTTTAGTTTCTTTGAGTTAAAAGCCAAGAATATTGAATCTGCACTAAAAGCCAAGCTCATTTACCCATTTATCAACAATAAGTAAGGAAAAGTGTACCCCAGAAAATTTTAGGACGGCATCAAACCTAGTAGTTAATGCAAAAAAGGTTAAATTCACCTGTGTATTTATGCGAGCTACTTTGTGTACACTCAGAAGGCCCAGCATGTCTTGGTAACCAGTTAGGAGTTTCGCCAATTCTTTGTCCTCATCTGCAGCAAACTTTAATCACATTTTATACTAAAACAAAATGAAACTTTCTATAATGAATTAAACAAAGGTATACCAGGAATTGCTTTGACAGATATCAAGGTATCAGCCAGATGCTGCCACCTCTTTAAAAAGGCTGGCGAGACAAGTGAGGGTGGAAAGGATATGACCGCAACTGCACCTGAAGATCGAACCATGCCTTTCAAGGATCTTATAAAAGAGAGCATCTCCCAATCCTATAACGAGATGCAAATACAACATCAAATTTTGCAATGAACAGTCAGAGGGAAATATGAACCCAAATGGAGCACAAAACAGTTTCATCAAACATTTGTTCTTCCGTGATACCCTTCCTTCCCACCCACCCACCCAGAAAAGAAAACAACCTTTATGCAAACAACAAAAGACCATGATTTTAACAGCCTAGTCAGTGACTAATACAGGCAAAAAAGTTACAAGCATAAACTAGATTCAAGTTACCAAAATTCAGAAAATAACCTTGTCAGAGAAGTCGCACTGAGGTGAACATAGCGACTGAATGGCAATACGACCGGCACATGTGATGTTGCCATCAGATCTGACATTATATAGGAGAAACTTTTACAACATATTCAACAGATCAATCCTATATAATTAAAACTAAAGGAGCCACAGAATGAAAATTCACACCAATATTGTTAAAACAGGTAACAGAACTTAATTGACAAAAACAACAAATTGAAAGATCATCCTGATCATAGCAATATCGGGAAGGGAAACTGACAAAAATAGCAGAATTTGATGCTTCATTAACAATATCAGTAATTTTCTTCTCAATGAAATCACTAGCTTAATGATGTCTATCATATGTGTGTGTGTATATTTCATGAAACGGTAATTGATTCTCAATTCAGATGCAACGATAACGTTTTTGAATAAAAGAATGATTAGTAAAATATCACATATTGTTTCACGATTCAAATAACAGAAGTACTATTCCGTCTCAGATTCCAAATGAACAACTAATAAAAAGTACTATTCCGTCTCATATTCAGTTATAGTTGAAGTATCCTTATCCCTTGATTGGGCGACTTGACATTTGACAAATAACAATTTTGGTTCATAAATCACAGCCAACATGAAAACTATAACTGAATGTACGGCAAAAAAAAAAGGGATATGCCAATACTTTGATATTTGAGCTGAAAAGGTTGAGCATCGTTCAAGTAGAGGCACTAGATTAGGAGAATCTCGAAGACTAATGCAATCAACCCGCTGTCCACTATAGAAGTGCCTTTCTAGGGGCTTTCGTAAGTCAAAGTCGTTGCAATATTCAGCTTTCCCACCTGCATATATATTGCACGCGCTCATCTTCAGATTCAGCATAAATCTCACTCTCAATTAACAGTATAATTACAAACAAAGGAATAGGAAGTCTTCTACATAGAGAGAGTGCAACTACAAAAAGAATAATTGACAAAGTACTTGATTACAGAAACATGACTCACACTTACAACGCTTATTGACAACAACCCAAACCCTTCAAACTGCCAGTAATCTTTATAATGGATGATATTATTTCCAAGAGTCAAGTGGGCAGAAATAAGGAGTTAAAAATCAACACCGACTACCAGATTAATAGTCAACATATGCCCTTTAAGAATTTCTTTTTAGAAGTAAAGTTCGTGGAGACAAGTGGAGTATCACTAACACCCAAATCCTGGACAAGTCTCAACTGGCAGAAAATTCTATTCTATATAAGAGCTTGGTTGCAGAACTATTTCAACATTTAGTGCCACTCATACTTACAAGATGTTTAAGTGTAAGAAATATATTATCATGGAATTAAGCAAACTGCAAAATAGTAAATAGGAACTTCAAAAAGCATCATTCTGTTGAACGTTTCACCAGAGACATAAAGGTTCATCTGTTAGTTCCTCTAGGACATTATTGAGTCAATCTCACAACAGATTCCCCTTAGCAAACTCGTGACTAGATCCGCTTCCTCTTTCTTTACACTTTAACCAGTAATTGATATCATAGATATCTTTTGTCACCTCTTCACATTGCAAAGACCAATTCAAAATAAAACTTGATCTTGGATTTTGCAAGAAAAGGAATATTTTAATCAACTGAAATCAAGTTCTGAAGAAAAATAATCATTATACATCCTATGAGTTCAAAAGTGAATGAGTTGAAGCAAATAAGGCGTCAAGTGTGCTCATACCTCTTTGGACCTCTGTTTGTTCCCCAAAGTACTTCTTATATTGCCAAGCGATTCTTAAATTCGCGTCCTGTGAATCAAAGTGAATCGAAAAGTTCAAACATATAGGAACCAACAAGGTCTACATTATCATGTACGATACGTTCATATATAATATTATATTAAGATGTTGGCAATTGGGAAAGCAAGGTATAAACCTGTTCTGAAGGTCGTTCATTAGACTTCTCCTCCTTAGAAGCCATTGGACTAGGCAAAGTTCCAAGAAATCCTCGTGGATCTCTTTCTGGGCTGGCATAAAGTAGGGGTTGCTTGTGAATCAGACCCTGAGACATGAAATTTCTCAGTAAAAGCATATGATGAGGAGCCTCAGGGTCTTCCATAACCATGACTAGGCTTCCCAAAGTAAAGCCACCACCCAAAATCTCTGAAAAGATAGTATAACAAACAAATAGAACAAAAATTCATTTATGATTCTTTAGTAATTATAGAAAGAGAAATAATAATGACAAAGAAAACAAAGAAAAAGAGACTAAAGGAGGTGTAGTGGGAATTACGGTCAAGATCTGGTATGCCTGATGAAAGAAATGATGTGCCATTTGGACCAAGCTTAACTCCAGGAATCTGCGCTGTAGCTGCACTAGATATGTTTCTGGAAAAACTGCCGCCGCGCGGTCTACTTGAAGCCATGAAGCTTCTTATAGATCAACTCTTCATAAAAAGAAGGAAACAAAAATAGGAACAAAATCAAGCTCAACTAAATTGTAAAAATTTCAAATCATATGGTATGGCTAGCAAATGAAAATTTAGTGCCATCAATGATCTTATCATAGTAGAAGTTTAACAGAACATAGAAATTAATTATTTCTAAACTTGTTAAAATTAACTAATTCATAATCAAAACCCAACAGCCCACTTTCAACTAAAAAGTAAACTTATACTCCATTTATAAATAAAATATGTACCAATTAAAACACCATCACTAACATGGTAATTCAAGTTAACAACAATATTGATACATAAATAAAAAGATAAGTTAATCAGTAGCATTTGAAAATGATTCAAATAACTAAAAAACGAGAAATATTTCATTGTCCAATTACCATTTTATTCTTATCTTAATCATCAACCCTCCTCAAAGTTAGCATCTTTTTCCCATTCATACTGAGAAATTGATAGAGGTGATAGAGTTGTTCTTTTTCCTCAAGAAAAAACTACAGCCTTCACGGCATTTGAAAAAGAGAAATCACCAGAGAAAAGGAGTGTATGCTGCTCCCTCTTTTGTTGTTCCTCCAAGCGGCTGTTCTCCCCTCTGTTTCTAACCTAAATCCCAATGAATTCTTTATTCTTGTTTTACAGTCTAGATTTAGAGTGTAGTATGCAGGTCAACAACAACCTGCAAACCAGACCAGGAAAATTCCAAATAGAACGAGAAATAAAAGTACTTCAGAGACAGCGACAAAAAATATGATGGAGCTACAGGAAGCTAAGAGGGTGTAGCATTCTCTCCGATGGAAAGAGGACGAAGTAAGAGAATTTGTGGCAGTTTCCAGGAAGTTAAAGATCAGGTTTTTGGTGATTTTGGGAGGGAGAGACCGTGTCTCTTGGATATGGAGGAACGATAGTGATTTACATGATTTTGAAGGTGAAAAGATGGTGATCGAGGTGTTCTTTTTCCCAATGATTTTTTTTGCTTGTTTTACAGTCTAGGTTTGAAGTCTAGTATACTGGGCTATAGTTTACAGCAAATCTACAATCATTATACTATCAAGAATCACCGTCTATCATAGCAAAGATCACATTTTTTCTTCACAATCTCAATTTTTTCTCTGTTTTACCAATCAATTCAAGACACCCACAATTTGAAACTACAATTCACAATGATTTATCAAACTAAAAGCAAAATATCAATTGACATAAGAGATAAACAATTCTACTACGCATTTTATCAAACAACTGGTGTGCATACTGTAAAATCACAACTATGAAACTCAAACTGCGACTAAAAGGAAAACTGAGACGAATACTTACAAGTAATTATGCTACTGAAACTTCGTCTTCTTCGATTATGGCTCTCTACTTCTAAGAATTTGGACCAAAAAAGAATTTGGGAGCAAATTTTAGAGCGGCAAAGTTAGTTTTTGTTAAATTGGGGGACTTGGCAAATTTCTTGTCCTCCATCAATATGGGCCTTTAGTTGGGCTTATCTTTGGGCCGGCTCAAAACAACATTTTAAGGTTAGTGTTTAATCAACCGAAAACTTACATAAACGACATTAGTTTATGAGTTAATTACTTAGATATACGCTAGTTTGCAATATTAAGAATCTCATCATATCTTGATATGTCCAAATACGTTCAAATACATGTAACTCGAGATTTAAAGGATCAAATTAGATGTAAATTGTTCGAGATATATTATATTATGCAAGTGACATTATACTAGATACATGTATCTAAGGTACATAGATAAATCTTGTTCGCCAGTCTTTTACATATAGATTAAGAATTTTCTATTAGATCTTGAGGACGATACACATAGATGTATGTATTTTTTTACGAGATACATTGTATAAGGAGAGATGCAAGCGAGATGGGAAAATAATCATGTATCCTAATCTATGTGAATCATACTAGATACATATATCTATATGCATGTATCTGGTATACATAGATAAATCTTACTCGGCACTAGATACATGTTTCTAGAATACATAGATAAAATTTTTAGTTATTTCAAATAAAATTGATTTATTACTTCAATCTGATCAATTTTTATTCAAACCATAGACACCCCTAATCAAGGTTATAACAATTCTTTTAAAAAATTAAATTATTAATAAATATAAAAATATATTATTATCTGTTATAATTAATTAAAAAATATCACATAAATTAAAATGAATCGAACTTAGTCTTTGTCTGTCTGTCTGCATTTTTTTTTCTTCAAATTTTGCAGTGTGACAGAAGTACTTGCTGATTTGCCGTTATGGAGATTTTTGGACTATTTTTCGACTTACATGTGACTTCTCTGAACAAATGGCAATCTACTTTAAATTTTTGTACTTAACTTTGCCCATTCATTGACCACCTTGACATTTTCCTTATTTACATGTAAATATATATATATTTTTTATGTAATACGATTAAAATTGATACGAAATTTATGAAAAATAAAATTCTGAGTATTAACGTTAATACAAGTCTTAGATGATAAGCGGGGAATGACTTATGCCAAAGTCATGGTCGAATATCATGTCTATTTGATTATGAGCTTGGTTAAGAAATAAAGTTACTTCCTTGTAAATCTAATTAGTTATATTATGACAAGTGTTTGATCATAACAAAAAATTATATTAGAGTCAATAACAAGGTTCGGCGATGGGCCAGAGTTAGCTTGGGTTAGAGTTATAATTGAACATAGTGTATGCTTGTTTGATGAATTTGGTTAAGAAATAAAATTATTTTTTTACGGTCAGTTTTAACTATTGAATATTGACATGGTGATATATAAGCATTTATGCTTTTCAAAACTTGTGATTCAAAATATATCATAATATATATGTCACTATAAAATGTAGACCTTAAAAAACCAAAGCTACTAGTCCATATTCCAAAAAAAAAAAAATCCCAAATATTACTAATTACTATTACTAGCTAAAATAAGTGTAGGTATTAATGCATGATAAACCTTTTTGATAAATAACAAAAAAAAAGGGGTATAAATTTAAAAATTACAACTAAATTCTAAATTTAATATTCTACCTTTAGCTTAGCTTAGATCCCTATATATAACAATCACCATATCACATGTAACAACATTTCACTATAACACGATTAAGTTTTTTTCTAAAAATAATTTTTTTATTATGTTATATCATACGTTCTTTATTATAGTCTTTCGCAATCCCAATCAATCAATATATATATATATATATATAGACACACATTATTAAAATAATCACTATAAAAATAATTAAAAATTACTGACTTTAGTTGAATTCGTATATGAACGAGTTATGCCTTTACCGTTGCATAAACTAAATTTCTGATGTATACGATTTACTTTATTTGTACTCGTAATGAAAATTTCTAGATCCGTTCCTGCACGGAGTTTGATGGGGTGGGGGTGGGGGTGGGGTGAAAGCTTGATGTGTATGTATATTGTGTTTGTTTCTCACGGGAATCCAGCCAGGGTTCTTCCTTTCACGAGTATCACTCTCTAAGCTATTATCTGTCACTTAGCTCTTATTTTAGGGCGTCTACACGTTTATTTTCCAGCACATATTATATATCACATATATATATTATGTATACAACTTTTTTTTTTTTTTTGTATATTATGTATGGCACTTTGTTTATAATTTGTTGTGTCACATTATATTTGTCTATAAAATCATATTTGTCACGCATTTGTTTCAACTCCTCCCACCCCCCACCTCATCATTATCATCATTTCTTTTGTTTTCTTTAGTATATACTAGTTGTATAACTTGTATGGTGGCAATAGGGACCAAACTAGGACATTCCAAGATTCAAGGGTAAAAAGTTAATTCAAAGGGTATATACTACTTTATACGGTTAATCAGAGATCTCGAGTTTGAATTTTACTTTTAAGTGCGAGTCGATTTTGTCAGGGAGCGATTTACCTTCTAAAACTTTTTCGCGCGTGAATCCGGATGTATGCATAACATTCGAGTGGAAAACCCAAAATTAAAATAAATAAGGATTTTATTTAAAAAATGGATATCAAGTTTAACTTTAATCCCAAAAATAAGGACATCGGGTGAGAATTAAATATAAAAGACTATATGAAGAGATCAATTTTCTATCTTCACATCAATGTAGGAGTTTTTCTTTTTTCAATTTCATGTATTAAAGCTGGACTAGATCCGAATTCACATGTTACATAATAGACGACCAACATAAACTTTTTTATTTGATCCAGAAATTCAAACTTAAAATCTAATTCTAATTAAGGACCTTTAAGAGTAAATAATGTAAGGAATTGTCATTAGTTGGAATATAATTAAAATATCTATATCCCTTTGGGATATTTAATAAAATTGAAATATAATATCGACTTTTACTTTAATAAAACATTGTGATAGACAATGAAGTTATATATATATATTAAGATACAAATATACAAAATATAATTAGAGAAAGTACGATTGTTATTCGTTTTTCTTTTCTAATGCATTAAATTAATTTCAGTGACCGTACATTTTGCCCATGACAAAAATAAAGGTACCATAACTGTTCCTCTGATATGTCCTGTATAACCAAAAAAAAAATATCCTTCAAATAACTATAATATTAATTTATTTTTACTTTTTTTAATTAAAAAAAAAAGAACAAAAGGAATAATAATAATAATAATTAAATTAGCTCCAATAAGTTGGTATACTTCCATGGATTTTTTTTTTCTTCAAAAAAAAAAAAAGTTACTTTTAAATAGTGAAATCAAAGCTAAGTACAAAGTTAGTTAGAGAACTGGCTAGTAGTACTTTTTATGCTATTTTCTAATTTAAAATAAAGTCATTAATGTCTTTTTATATTCTGTTGTATCGATAAAACATGAAATAAATTGAAAATATCTACTAACAAGAGTTGTAGAAACTAAGATTAATCGTCAAAATAAGCATTCACCTCAACTTTTTATAGCTTCTAATACTCTTTCCATTCATATTTCAAATACGCACGATATATATACATATGTCATTTAATTTGACTTTAGCTGACAACTATAACCTTCAATTTTGGACGTTGCATAATTAGACACTTAGATTTTTATAAAATTTAACAAGTTGCTGTCACACGCGTTCTATGTGACATATTATACACGTAGGGCGATGCAGAATTGTTTTGTTGGACATCCCGTTAGATAAATGTGTCTATTTGTTCAATTTTATATGTCAGCTAAAGCTAAATTAAGAATACATTTATGTATTATAATATTATTTACTGATTTTACAGAGTTCTTTATCAATATACTGTAATGAAAATGCTTTCTTCACTTGTTCGCGTTACAAGATATATAGATCGATTCAGCTTGTAAAATAGGGTTTCATTAGATATCAACATATAAAATGAAATGAAATATGGAATTAACTTGACAAATTAATATTAGTAGATTACATTAATGTCTATATAAGCTTGTTAATCAATATTATTATTATATTATTATATATATGTGGAAGCTTGTAAGTAGAAAAAAAAGAGGGGTGTGGGGGTTAAATAGAGTTAAAAGGGACATTACATAAGAAGGTAGAGACAAGGCTGTTGTCCCTGCCACTTTCACACAGCAACTGTTGCCTCTTTTCTCACACACTAATCACTGATACTCCCCACCCCCACCCCACCCCCCTACCACTGACCCTAGCTACACTATCAGTCTGAGATCCTTCTACTACTATATATTTCATCGATCTATCGAAAAATAATATCTTTTATCTTCATAGATTAGAAACAAGATCTGTGTATATGCTATGTATACTTTGAATTTCAGTTCACACAGTGTAAAGTTATAAATTGAGTATGTTATTATTGTTACTGTGTACTACGACTACGTACTACTACTATACATCTACATTTTGGTTGTATTCGCTATTTGTCTTAATTTATGTGATAATATGCGACTGAACATAAAGTATAAAAAGGAATTTGTTTTAACACTCGAGGTTTGTAACTTTTCTGATGGAATATTACTATCTGAAAATCGCTATAGTTATGTTTTTTTTTTTGGATTTT